>NC_047096.1:80539645-80842512 GCF_902459505.1 Geotrypetes seraphini | reverse complement strand
ATGCTTTCTACTAAGGCAACTCACTTATTACCAAGGAAGTTTTCCTAGTATCTCAGGTCTACTTCAGAGAAGGAGAAATTAGGTTCTTACCTGCTAATTTTCTTTCTTTTAGTCCCTCCAGACCAGCATAGTGAGGCTGTGCAGTCCCTCATAGAATCAGTCTGACGAATAGCCAAGCAGGAACTTAAAATACAGTGCAAAACCAAGCATAACTGTTGGAAAAGGATCAGAACAGACAATCAGAATTAGCCCCACAGTTCGTCAGCTACACTAGACGAACTAGATGTCACTGCTCCACAATCACTATTTATACACCCCAGAAAAAAGAAAAATCACGAGATCGCAGTCCTAAGAAAAATCCAGCTCTTCTCATAAGCACACGCAAAAACACAGGGTGGGTTCTATGCCAGTCTGGAGGGACTAAACGAAAGAAAATTAGCAGGTAAGAACCTAACTTCTCCCTCTAGATCGGCACAGATGGATGGAATGTACCAAAGCAGCATCCATTACGGATGGGATCCCCGAAGGGTCGTCATAAGAATGCGCTCACCAAAAACAGTGTCCCAAAGTGCCTGAATGTCCACTCAGTAATGATGCATAAAAGAATACAGAGAAAACCAAACTGCAGCCTTACAAGAAAGGACTCAGCCCAGGAAGCTGCTGGACATTAAGTGGAATGAGCTTTGAGAAAATCTGGAACTGATTTCTTCTAAAAAAAAAGGTATGCTGACGCGATAGTCTCTTTGATCCAGCGTGCAATTGAAGCTTTCCACCTTACAACCTTCCATCTTACTACTGCCTGCCTGAACTCCTCAGTCTATTTCACATAAGTATGGAAAACTCTGCATCTGACTTTGATCCAAAGTACCCTCCTGACTACCCAAAACCAGAAGGGCAATCGTCTGATTTACATGAAAAGAGCAAAGACCTTAGGAAGAGAGGAAGGAACAGGACGCAGCACCACACGTCTTTCGAAAAATACAAAAAGGGAGCACCTCAATAAAAGGCTTGCAACTCCAACAGGCGCCAAGCTGAGGAAATGGCTACTAGAAAAATCATCCTCAAAGTAAGGTCCTTCAGAGTGCAAGAGCCAAGGGGCTCAAACAGAGAATGAATCAATACTGAAAGCACCAGATTGAGGTCCCAAGCTGGAACTGAAGGGTGAACTGGAGGTCAAATCAACTTTGCTGCCCTAAAGAAATGGATCAAATCAGGAAGAGATGACAACTGCCAACTAATCAAAAGACCTCTAAAGGAGGACAAGGCTGCCACTTGAACCCTCGGGGAGGGCCAGGCAAGGCCATGCTTCAGGCTGCCTGCAAAAACTCCAAGATGTGTGCCACCAGACAACTCTTGGTTCCCCCCTGATAATGACATAAGCCAGGGCCGTGGCATTTTCGAAGAGAACCTGCATTGCTTTGCCCTCCAGTAATGACCAGAAAGCACTAATGCCAACTGAATGGCCCTGGTCTCCAGAACATTGATTGACCAGGAGGCCTCCACCGGCAACCAGCTGCCCTGAGCTGAACGACCAAGAAACTGGGCTCCCCTTCCAAGAAACACTATCCACTGGGACTGATCAGGCTCACCCCTGAACCAGATTGGAGGACTACAGCTACCAGTGCAGGCTGCAATGAACGATCCCACAAAGAGGAACCAGAGAGTCCAGCTCATGAACCTGCAGAGGACCGCTGAAGAACAGCATACTGAAGGGGGTGCAAGTGAGCCTGTGCCCACCTGACCACCTACAAGGAGGCCGCCATTGACCCCAAGAGCTAAAGAAACTCCTGCCCCTGGGACAACGAGAACTCACCAGGGAGCAAATCTGTGACTGTAATTTCTGCACTTGGATCTTGGGAAAGAACACCCTCCCCAGAGCAGTGTCAAACAGAACTCCAAGATACTCCAATCATTGAGATGGAGGTAACTGACTCTTGGAAAGGTTGACCACCCAGCCCAAAGACTCCATGCAACTCCACAACCGCGACTCAGGAGCCCTTCTGAAAGTACTTCACATGAATCAACCAGTCGTCCAGATAAGAATGAACCAAGATGCTCTCCTTGTGCAAGGCCACCACCACCATAACCTAGATGAAGGTAAGCGGGGCCATGGCTAGACCAAACGGAAGTGCTTTCCCAAATTGATAGTGCTTTCCCAAAATCGCAAAGGAATCGCTGATGTGAGTTATGAATGGGAATATGAAGACAGGCCTCCGTGAGGTCGTGCGAAGTCAGAAATTCCCTGGACTGGACTGCTAAGATCATAGACTTCAGTGCCTCCATACAAAAAGAAGGGACCCAGAATGCTCTGTTCACACCTTTCAGATCCAGAATGGGATGAAAAGACCCCTCTTTCTTGGGCACCACAAAGTAAATGGAGTACCTCCTGGTGCGAATTTCTGAAGGAGGCAAAGAAACCACTGCCTTGAACTCTATCAGCTCGCTGAAGTGTCTGACGAAATGCCTGCTTCTTACAAGAGGCTTGACAATGGGAAGAGAGAAAAAGATCTGGCAAGGGCCAGTCGAACTAGAGAGTATACCCGTCTCGAATCACCTCCAGGACCCACTGATCCGTCATGATCTCGGTCCACCCCCGGTAAAACTCTTTTAAGCAGGCACCCACATGACCCGGGGGAAGGACTCAAGCACTGTCATTGGGCAGGTCGAGTGGCGGAGGAGGAGGGGTCCTGGCCTCCCTGGCAAGCACCCTGAAAGGACTGCATCCACCGGAAGAAACGACCATGGGAGGAAACCCCTGCCGAAGACACCCAACTAGGTCTATATCAGCGAAACTCCCAAAATTGACCTCGACCCAAACACCCTCTAGCACACTGACGAGGTTTGTCCACTGGTAACTGGGAAACCTTGAAGTCTGAACTAACTTGTCTAATTCTTCCCCAAAGAGAAAAGAACCTGTAAAAGGAAACTTACTGAGCTTGGATTTGGAGGCCATGTCTTCCAATCAACTACAGAGCCATAAAATACATCAAGTAGCAACCCCCAAGGCCACAGACTTAACCGAAGCACACAAGTCATATATGGCATCTGAAAGATAAGAAGAGCCCAGTTCAATTTTAGCCACCTTCTGATGTACCAGTGATCATTCATTAGACTCCCTATCCAACACTTGCTTGGACCAGCGGAAACAGGCCCTGGCCACCAGACTACCACAAATTGCTGGCTGGACCACCAGAGCCACCACATCAAAACTCTGCTTAAGAGACGACTCTATCCTCTGGTCCTGGGGGTCCCTCAGGGCCAAACCCCCTCCACCAGAACAATATGTCGCTTGGCAATATCTGAAACCACAGCATCCACAACCGGAGACCGAAAAGAATCCTTATCAGACTCAGGAATAAGATAAAGCTGAGATATGGAAGGGGTGTCTGGAGTCTTCCACTGAGCATGCACTATATCCTGGAGATCCTGATGCAAGGGAAAGGAACGGGAAGTCATCTGAATCCCCTTAAGAAGAGGATCCACCACCCCCAGAACCTCTTTGGTGTCCTTCTCAAAATGCAAAACAGGACACACCCGAGGAGCTCTTGGAGCTCTTCTTGGAGAAAAATGTGCACCACAGATGAATCCTTCCCTGCAGATGGCTAAGACAGCCAGCTATCTGCATCATCTGCCCCCCCCTAGAGGGTCCTGCAGGTCATCAGGGGACAAAACATTGTCCAGGAACACACTGTCCTTCCACAAAACTAAAAGTTGTTTAGGTGGGGTAGAGGAGGCACTGGTACCGACAAGGACAATCCCCTGGATGAGGCCAAAGCCCCAAAGAGGAGACAGGGCTACCAGCCGTGTGCATGCAATATGCCTTGTGCATGGCAAGAACAAAATCTAGCAGAAAAACCCACGGGTGGGACAGAATCACGCTCCCCTGAGGCAGAGGCCTGTAAGACCTGTTCCTGCCTCTCCAATCTAGATGGGAGTTCCTGAGAAGACTCAGGCAAAATGGTGGAGTTTCCCACCAAAGAAGAAAAGCCCGTCAAAAAGGGCATCCCCGAGACCGAGGGCACTGAAGAGGCCTGAAAAAGTCACAGAAAGGGAATCCCCAGAAAGGCTTAATGCACCAGTAGGGGAATCTCCAACACTGTCGGTGGTTAGGAAACTTGTGGCTCCTCACCATCCTTGGCCGATGCACCCTTCTCATCTGCTGGAGAAACCCTGAAGTTGACCAGCTCCGAAGCTAGCGAGAGATCCCCTTCTGGCCATGACCAAAAACAACAAAGGCCGGCCGCATTAAGCCCTTGTCAGGAACACACTGAGCACTTCTTTGGCTTGCAAGAAGTGCTTATTGTGAACCGTGAGGCAGGCTGAATGAAACCGGCAGCTGAATGGGAGAAAAAATATGAATGTACACAGTCCCTGAAAAAAGGCACCGAAAGAAAAGTACTGCCTTAGGTCTGGTTTTTTTTTTTTTTTTAATGAAACTTTAAATTAAAAGGAGCAGACCCCACAGGCACTCAAAACTGTAGTCTTCGCCTTTCCTTGGCAAGGCGTATAGTTGAGGTTCCTCTAAAAAAAAAAAAAAAAAGTGGGGATGTGGACAAAATGGGAAGAGGGACTCAATCATCTGAGTGTGACACCCCCAAGGTGGTAATGGTCCCACAGGACTCCAGCTCAGTCTGACAAGAAAATAGGGGCAGATAAAAAGGCTACTGCCTAACTTTTCCAACAGACCCTGCCAAGGCCTAAAAGAAGACTGCACAGGCTTGCCACCTCCACCTAATAGAGGCTGAGATTGAACAGACTGATTCTATGAGGGACTGCACAGCCCACTTGTACTGTAAGAATTCTGTATGTTCTCAGTCTCCACCTGCTGGCAGAGCAGCAAAATCCCATCTGCCTGTGCCAGTCTAGAGGGATGATAAAGAACTCCCTTTTATTCCTGTCTCTCTTTATCCCATGACAATCAGCTCAGCTCTTCAAAGGGCCTTACCTATCTCCCAATAGGTTGATCTTCTGTTAAGCTTTCCTTTGAAGATAAAAATTCAACAGCCTGGCTTCACCTATTAAACCCTATCTCTTGTGCAGGGAGCACCTCAGCTCTCTCTGCTTAGCAATGCCCAAAAACATTCAGCAATTCTGGCTTAGATGTTAACTGCCAGGAGTTTGGTGGTGGGTGAATTCAAGATTTTTGTTTTTTAATAATTTATATTCTGCATATCCTAAAATTCTATGTGGATTATAAATTATTCAGGTCCTCAAGCATTTTTCCATATCTGTCCTAGTGGGCTCCCACTCTATCTAATGTACCTGGGGCAATGGGAATTAAGTGACTTACCCAGAGTCACAAGGAGCAGTACTGGATTTGAAGCCACAACCTCAGGGTGCCGAGGCTGTAGCTCTAAACACCGCACCATACACTCTCACAAGTTAACATTCATTGAAACACTGCTGACTCTTTCCCTTTCTTGTTTAAAGTTAATTAGATGCAACTTAGATATGCTGCTTCATGCACATTTGACAATATAAATATAATAAATTTCTTCCCCTTTTCTGACCAATAAATTGACCACACTGTAAACAGAACAGAAAATAACCATTAACAGCCATTAAACCCTTTTTTCCATGTACTTCTGATGAGCAAAAGTATTCTTAACTGAAAAGAAATACTGTAAAAGTCCTATTTCTGAGTAGCCAGCGGATGTGGTAAGAGTGGATAGCATAGCTGGTTTTAAGAAAGATTTGGACAAGTTCCTGGAGGAAAAATCCATAGTCTGTTATTGAGAAAGACATGGGGGAAGCCACTGCTTGCCTTATATCGGTAGCATGGAATATTGCTACACCTTGAGTTTTGGCCAGGATTGGACACCGTGAGAACCGGCTACTGGGCTTGATAGACCATTGGTCTGACCCAGTAAGGCTATTCTTATGTTCTTAACTGCTTATGGTGAGGAAGCAAACTAGGAACTACTTACCCGTGTAAGGTCATGCAGGAAGGTTTTCACGCTGTCAGCCATGTCCCCTCCTCTAATGGTCCTGGCTCCTTAGGCACTATCAACTACAGCTGGGAGACGGGCACAGATGTACATTCAGTGATCTCATCTTGGAGAGACACATTACAGGATGGGTCTGTCAGAGAGAAACACGCCTTCATCCAGATATGAAAAGAAGTGAACACTTCCTATAGTATTGGAAAAAGCTCCAGTCAACAGATAAATTATACAATGCTTAAACACAAAACAGGGTGTAGTGTTGCAGAATTTAGGGCTGTACAATCACATGGCAAAGTCATATCCCATAATTACAAACTTTAGCTTTGTTGATAGCACAGAAAGATATTAGGTGTTTCTTGTGCTTCTAGTTTCTTAATAAGCATTACTATACATTAAAAAAAATTTTTTAGAAGACCCCTTTCCTTTCCCATGCATTACATGATGTCAGGGATAAAGCCCATGCTTTCTTGAATTCAGACACAGTCTTGGTCTCCAACACCTCTATCAGGAGACTATTCCACACTTCTACCACCCTTTCTGTAAAAAAAGTATTTCCTTAAATTAGGTACTCCTGAGCCAATCACCTCTTAACTTCAACCTATGCCTTCATTCCACAGCTTCCTTTCAAAAAGCTTATTTAGCAGCGTCCCCTTCCCTCCTTTGCCTCCCCTGCCCCCTCTCCATTTTTCTTTTAATTTTATCTTGATTTATTTTTCATGCTTTAATGTCCTTCCCTTCTAGTCATGTTTGTTTTCGTCTGTCTTGGAATCACCTTTCTCTTTTTTTAAGCTCATTTTTGCCTTATTACCAAAGTTTTAATATTTTTTATGTATTTTAAACAATTTTTTTTGTAAACCATTTAGCTATTCTTTGATAGATGGTATAACAAATGATAAATAAACTTGGAAATGAAAGAGACTCGACTCATGGGTATTTATGCCACATAGGTATTTAAATGTCTCTATCATATCTCCCCTCTCCTGCTTTTCCTCCAATGTATAAAGATCATTAAATCTGTCCCCAATGGAGTGGTCTTCTAAATTAGGGATTTCCAAGCTATCACTAAGCAAAAGACCTGCTGTCTCAGTTGCATACCAAGTTTCTCTGGCCTGTGTTATCGTGCCTTTAGCCTAGGTCAGTGGTTTTCAACCCTGTCCTGGAGGACCATCAGTCAGTCAGGTTTTCAGTATAGCCCTAAGACAGGGTTGGAAACCACCAAACAGGGAGAGAAACATATGAAAGCCATTTTTTGATAGGATATCTAAGTCCAAATCAGGACGTCCAGAGTTGGACGTCCAAAGTAGAGCCTATAATCAAAAAGACGTTCAAGAATAAGAGGACATTTTGAAAATGAAGTGCCTGAACATCTGAAAGCTCGCAGTCTAAAACCTGTTCTACTGGATGTCCAAGTCTTTTGATAATATGACCCCCTAAGATGTCTAAGGTAGACATCCTAAGGCAGTGGTCTTCGCTAATTTTTAAGCGAGGGCTGTTTTTGGGTCCAAAAGGATTGACGGAGAGTTGACAAATATCTTCCTACTTGGAGCCATGACATGGAACTAATTGAAGATATTGAAAATATAACTTTGCGAGGGGACACTGTTCTGGTAGGGGACTTCAATATGCCTGATGTGGATTGGAACACACTTTCAGCGACGACTAGCAGCAGCAGGAAGCTGATAACGTCCATGAAGGGAGCACGACTTAAACAAATGGTGTTACAGCCCACTAGAGCTCAGGTCATCCTGGACCTGGTACTCACCAATGGGGAAAGCGTCTCGGAGGTCTCGGTAGGAGATACGCTAGCCTCAAGCGACCACAACATGGTACGGTTCAACCTCAGGAAAGGTCTCCCTAGATCAAACACAAAAACAAAGGTACTTCAATTCCGAGGCATAGACTTCGAACGCATGGGAGATTTTGTCCATAGGGCACTGCAGAACCAAGATGTAACGGATGATATTGAAACTATGTGGTCAACCCTGAAATCGACCATACATGAAGCAACTAGCCTCTACGTTAGATCAGTAAATAAACGGCAGAGAAACAATAAACCCCAATGGTTTACCGCTGAGATCTCGTGCCTTGTTAAAAGAAAAAGGCATTTATTTCCTACAAACGTACGAATGAACTGGAAGCCAAACTAGAATACACAGCCAGGGCTGCAGCGGTCAAAACGGCAGTCAGGGAGGCCAAACTTCGAGTGGAAGAAAATTTAGCGCAGAACCTCAAGAAGGGAGACAAATCCTTCTTCAGATACATTAGCGACAGGAAAAGAAACACGGATGGGATAGTACGCCTAAAAAAACCAGATGGGAAGTACGTGGAATCAGATTCTGAAAAAGCTGAACTTCTGAATGAGTACTTCTGCTCAGTCTTCACCAACGAGGCTCCGGATCACGGTCCACACTTACAGACAAAGCAAAAAGCGGAAGACCCGTTTTGGAATTTCAAGTTTACACCCGGTGACGTCTACTGCGAACTGACATCACTCAAGGTGAATAAAGCCATGGGACCAGATAATCTACACCCCAGAGTACTCAGGGAGTTGTGTGATGTCCTGGCAGAACCGCTATCCGTACTCTTCAATCTCTCCCTCAGTACGGGGAGAGTACCCATGGACTGGAAAACGGCTAACGTCGTTCCACTACACAAAAAAGGTTGCAGAGAGGAGGTTGCGAATTACAGACCGGTGAGTCTGACATCAATAGTGTGTAAACTCATGGAAACACTAATCAAACGAAAAATAGACACGATCCTGGATAAGGAGAATCTACGGGATCCCAGTCAACATGGATTCACCAAAGGTAAGTCCTGCCAATCCAATCTCATCAGCTTCTTTGACTGGGTAACAAGGAAGCTGGACTTGGGAGAATCCCTGGACGTAGTGTACCTGGACTTCAGTAAAGCATTCGATAGCGTCCCTCACCGTAGGCTGTTGAGCAAGATGAAATTGATGGGATTGGGAGAAACGCTGATTGCATGGGTTAAGGATTGGCTGGGTGATAGGCTTCAGAGGGTGGTGGTTAACGGTACCCTCTCTAAAACGTCGAAAGTGACAAGCGGAGTGCCGCAGGGCTCAGTCTTGGGCCCTCTACTTTTCAACTTATTCATAAGGGACCTGACTCAGGGGCTTCAAGGTAAAATAACACTATTCGCCGACGACGCCAAATTATGTAACATAGTGAGCAGCTCCAATTTACACGATAGTATGACGCAGGACCTGTTTTTGTTGGAGCGTTGGTCTTCGACCTGGCAGCTGGGCTTCAATGCCAAGAAATGAAAGGTCATGCACCTCGGCAGTAGAAATCCGTGCAGAACTTACACCTTGAATGGTGAGACCTTAGCTAGGACTGTGACAGAACGAGATTTGGGAGTGACTATCAGTGCAGATATGAAAGCTGCCAGTCAAGTAGAAAAGGCTTCATCTAAGGCAAGACAAATGTTGGGTTGCATCCGCAGAAGTTTCGTCAGTCGGAAGCCTGAGGTCATCATGCCGTTGTACAGAACTATGGTGAGACCACATCTAGAATACTGTGTGCAATTCTGGAGGCCACATTATCGTAAAGATGTGCTAAGAGCAGAGTCGGTTCAGCGGATGGCCACCAGGATGGTCTCGGGGCTCAGGGATCTCTCATACGAGGAGAGGCTGAACAAGTTGCGGCTCTACTCTCTCGAGGAGCGTAGGGAAAGGGGTGACATGATTGAGACGTTCAAGTATATCACTGGGCGTATCGAGGTGGAAGAAGATATTTTCCTTCTCCAGGGACCCTCAGCCACAAGAGGACATCCGCTTAAACTCAGGGGAGGGAAATTTCAGGGCGACACCAGAAAGTATTACTTCACTGAAAGAGTGGTTGAACACTGGAACAAGCTTCCGATACAGGTGATCGAGGCCAAAAGCGTTTCAGATTTTAAGGGTAAATGGGATGCCCATGTGGGATCCCTCAGAGGGTGAAGTTACGGATGGGTCAGTTAGAGCGGGGGCTCTAGAGCAGACTTAGGGGGTGGGTCTGTTGAGTGGGCAGACTTGATGGGCTATGGCCCTTATCTGCCGTCATTTTTCTATGTTTCTATGTTTCTAATAATGCTTTACGACAGGGGTGTCCAACATGCGGCCCCTTGAAGTATTCTGTGCAGCCCCGGTCGAGGGCGATGCAGTGTTTTCCTCTGCTGCCCACAGGTGTTTACCCTCTTGCCGGCTCCCTCCTCTGTCTTGCTGTAGAGTTTGCGCGGCCCCAGAAAATGTTTTTTCGGCCAATGCAGCCCAAGGAAGCCAAAAGGTTGGACACCCCTGCTTTACGACTTTCATGCCTACAGAACATTACTACTAGAACCTTGGTCAAATCTGCAGAACACATGCAAATACAGGATCACAAACGAGACCCTCAAAATTCTTATGTCCTAAATCATTTAACATATTAATACAATCTCTATAATCGACTATTGTAACGTCCTATTCAAGGGAATAGCCCAAAAGGAAATAAGACAACTACAAATTATCCAAAATGCTTCAATTAAACTTATCATGAAAGCCAACAAATTTGACCGTCACCTCTCATTAAGAAACCTCCGCTTTCATCAATAGACTCTTGATTCCTTATACCCCAGCAAGAATACTTAGATCAAATGATCAACATTTATTAATTGTTCCCTCTCTCAAAAACATTAACACACATCGACAATTTATTTTCTCTGTTACAGCGCCTCAAACATTTATTTAAGGGACGAGCATCTTCTCAACAGATTCAAGAGTAAGTTAAAATGCTCTCTTTTTAAAGATGCATTTGACTATTAGTAAACTAGATTAGGACCCTTCAATGAACTCTATTTTCTGATTTATCTCAAGCCTTCTGCTTTCACCCTCGCTGCAACATTACTACCAATACATTACAGCATTACTACCAATACTATTAATATTCATCTGGAACTTCACATAGAAGAATTTTCCAATTTCACTCTCGACGAACAATCCATAACCTGGTACAGCAAAACACAAGAAATGCTAGATTATTTGGCCCCCATTCATTCCCATACTAACTCCTCCTCCTCAATTAAAAAACCATGGTACAGCCAGGAACTTTCTTTTACTTGCCGTCAGCTCCGCTTCTGTGAAAGACTCTGGAGACACAAGCGCTCCCCATCCACACTTAAAAAATACAAAGAACAAGCTACCTTTTATAAGAAATCATTACAGGCAGCTAAGAAAAATTACTATGCTAACCGTATAGCTACTGCAAAAAAATCTTCAGCACTCCCCTTACGTTAGAAGACCCGGGCCTACCTCAAACCAACCTACAGCTCAAGCCATTGCCGAATATTTTGACCAAAAGATCAAAGGTGTACGAACTTCAATACCTAACTTACCTATTTCCCCTTTACCCAAATATTCATTTCCCTTCAGTTCATTCTCTGCTTTTTGTCTACCCACACTAGATGAACTGCAGGCCATAACTCAGAGCCTAAATCCAAGGAATAACTCTTTAGAAAATCTGCCCCCTACCATTCTTAAAAATCACTTTAGCATCTTCGGTCCATTTCTACCTGACATGATCATCAAAAGCCTCTCTACCGGCTACATACCATCTTCTTGGAAATCTGCTCTTATATTTCCAAAGCTTAAACAAATAAACATATCCGAAAACCAAATCAATAACTACCGCCCTATCACCAACTTACCTTTCCTAGCAAAAATAATTGAAAACTAGTCTTCAATCAACTGTCCAACTTCATTGAAAAAACTAATGCTTTGCATCCCTACCAAACAGGTTTTTGAACAAATTACTCCACTGAACTCTCACTCATTGGACTAACTACCTAATTCATTATTTTGAAGACCACCCTAAATCCTCTGTTCTAATTTCTTTAGACCTCACATCTGCTTTTGATACAATTGATCATTCCCTACTTCTTACACGACTAGAATCTATCAATATTTCTGGTACAGTTTTGCAATGGTTCTCTTCTTACTTTCAAGATTGAAACTATAAAGTCAGTTTCAATGACTCCATCTCCTCCACTATTTACCAAAACTATGGAATTCCCCAAGGCTCTATTCTTTCTCCCCTTCTTTTTAATATATTCCTGGCACCACTATTCACTCTGGCCCAATCTATAGGTTTCATCGTATTTACATATGCTGATGATATCCAACTACTTCATCCCTTAAATCCTACATCCCCTGATGAAATAACTGAAATTAATCAAAATCTCAATAAAATCAGCCTCTGGCTTCACCATAATAAACTATCATTGAACATCCCTAAAACTACTAGTATCCTTTTCTCGCCCTCTCCAGATGAACATTTATGTCTACCCATCTGTAACGACTCCTCTCCAATTCAAACGGATAGTAAAGTTAAACTTCTTGGAGTCATTCTAGACAAGGACCTCATCTTTCATCAACAAGTTAGTGCAGTTATGCAGAAATGTTTTCATAAGCTTAGGCTCATTCGTTCTATTTCTTCTTTTCTTGATCCCTCCTCAATCAATATCCTGATTCACTCCCTAGTAATTTCAATTATAGATTACTGTAATGCCCTTTATCAAGGTATAACCCAGAAAGAAATCCGCCGTCTACAACTATTGCAAAACACTGCTGTTAAACTAATCTATCATGCAAAAAAAATTTGACCATGTCACCCCTCTCCTCCGCAAAGCACATTGACTACCTATCACTCATCGTCTCTCCTATAAAATACTCCTTCTCACTTTTAGAACAAAAAACTCTAACCAACCGGTGTTCATAGATAAACTTTTGATCCCTTACTCATCATCTAGGACCCTCCTTTCAAATAATCAAAATTTACTTTCTATACCATCAATACGGGAACTATTTTACGATACTACTTGCAAATCCATCTTTTCAGTTACCGCACCCTCTCTGTGGAATGCCCTCCCATTAGAGTTCGATTAGAGAACTCGCTTGAAAAATTTAAAGCCAAACTTAAAACTTTCCTCTTTAAAGATGCCTTTATTCTTTAGTATCAGCTTCTGCCTCTTAATTTCTTGATTTATGTGAAGCTCTGAAACATCTAACATATATATATATATATATACTTTTTTTTTTTTTTTATGATTCCCTCCTAATATTTTTGCAACTCCCCATTTACCGTCCTTTTTTTTAAATTAATTTTACTTCGATGTATTTTAAACAACCTTTCCCTCCCCTACTTTCCTTCCATTTCATGTACGTTAATCTGAATTTGTCCAGTATTTTTAATATTTGATAAAATATTGTTTTTGTTTACCTATTTTAATTGTTTCTTACAATTTTTTTTATATTGTACACCGTCTAGACATTTGTTTTGATAGACGGTATATCAAAAATAAAAAAGCTTGAAACTTTCCCTTATTTGTCTTACTTACTTTCAACAATTGTATTTTTTCCCCCTTTTTTCCCTTTTTTGTTTTGTATATTCTATGTGTATAGTCTAAGTTGTTTATTTTGTCCCCCTGAAATTTGTAATTTTAATTTTGTACACCGCTTAGAATTTTGAACAAGCGATTAATCAAATTTTTAATAAACATGACACCTAAAATGCCAGACTCTGCATGCAGTACAGCACCAGAGAAATAGAAAGAAATGTATTTCTTCCTGAACAATGTACAAAATATAGATAGCAGATGTAAATTCTGAAAACTGACACATTTCAATCATTAAATTGAAAATAAAATCACTTTTCCTACCTTTGTTGTCTGGTAACTTCATTTTTCTACTCATCTTTTCCCAGTCTCTGGTTGCACTTCCTTTTGTCTGTGCTCTTAACTCTGTTTCCAGGGCCGCCTTATCCATTTGTTGTTTTTCTCTCCTTCACTTTCTACCCTACATCCATTTTTGGCACTAGCTTTTAACATTCAATTTTCTTCCATTTTTCTGTTTCCTCCTCAAATCTATCTACTTTTCATGTTTTCCTTTCACATCTATCTATGCACACTATCTCCTCCCTGCCCTCTTTCTTCTCCTCCAATTCCCATCTATCCATAAACAGCATTTCTTCCATCTCTCGTCCCTTCCCCACACCACCCCTCTCCTCCCCTCCCTGTATTCCACTCCTCCCTCTCCTTTGGTCTCCTTCCCATAGTCTGGCATCTCTCTCCCCTTTGTGGTCTGGCATCTCTCTGTCCTTCTCTTCCCTCTCTCTCCTACTTCTCCCTCCTCCTTCCCTTTCCTGGTCTTGCATTTCTCTCTCCATCCCTTTCTCTGGAATTTGTTGCTGGAGAATGTGGTGAAATCAGTTAGCCTAGCGGGGTTTATAAAAGGTTTGGCTAATTTCCTAAAAGAGAAGTCCATAGGCCATTATTGAGATGGCTTGAGGAAATCCACTACTTATTCCTAAGATAAGCAGCATAAAATCTGTTTTATTACTTGGGATCTAGCTAGGTTGCCCACTGTTGGAAACAGGATACTGGGCTTGATAGACCTTTGGTCTGACCCAGTATGGCAATTCTTATGTTCTTAAGAGGGAGAAATGTGGACATGGTGGTGAAGGGAATGGAGGGAGAGATGCAGCATGGTGCTGGAGAGGAGTGATAGAAAGAGAAATGTTGGGCTTGAGTCTGGTGGGGAGAGACAAAAGATGCTGCACAGGCACCAGGGGATGAGAGAGGAAAAAAATGTTGGATGTAGCAGGAGAGGAGATGAGAGAGATGCACCCTAGATCCCCCTCTCTCTATCTCTTTCCTCACTCCCTTTGCAGCAAGGAGGGAATGAGAAGAGAGATGGTACAAGGAGAGAGAGGAAGAAATGCTGCGCAGGGGAGGGAAAAAAAGAGGGAGATTGATCCAGGACAGAAGAGAGAGGATACTGTATAATGGGAGGGAAGGAGGGGAGGGGAGGGGAGAGGGAGAAATGCTGGGCCCTGGTAGGACAAACCAATGGACAGCAACCGAAGAAGAATTTGCAGAAGACAGGAAAGCAGAAAAAAGAGAAACTGGAACCATCCCGATGGAAAAATAAATCTCCAGACAACAAAGGTAAAAAAAAAAAAAAAAAGATTTATTGACTGAAATACCTTAGTTTTGGGAAACGTATATAGCAGATGTCTTTGTATTGTGTTCATAGAAAAATAGCAAAACCCGAAAATAAATGGGAGATAAAAAATCAGAAAAAGAGCAAAAACCTCCCAAACCCCAAGAAATGGAACTGGATAAGGGGGAGAGACAAGTATAGGAATGGTGAATCTACTCAAAAGACAACCAGGTAAGGAATTTTCAGTGCTTGGGAGAGCCCTCAGTCACACAGCCACCCACTGGAAACTCCCAGAAGTAATGGCTGTCACTGGCTTACACCCAGAAGAATGTTAACTGTGAAACATCCCCGGGCTCTCTCTGTGCTAATTAAAGTGGTAAAAGTGCACCCAACAGTGCTGAGTGTGAAAAAATATATATATAAATCAAAAAAACACACTCTACCATTCACTAAGATTGTCTCTACCCCTTATCCAGGGGGCCAAAATATAAATATCAAGTGTCCATATCCAACAGAGCAAAAAAACAACTGAAGTACTTAGCTTCTCCGTGGAAAAAGACAGCCAGCAGATGTCAAATTTGTCCGACGGGACTCCGTTTCGGGAACAGCTGGACTGCGCTGTGACCACCAAATCATCCGGCACAGCTTAGATTGACAGAGTGGAAAATGGCGCTTGACCGAAATGAACGCCTCCAATTGTCTCTCCCCCTTATCCAGTTCCATTTCTTGGGGTTTGGGAGGTTTTTGCTCTTTTTTTGTATTGTGTTCAGCAGAAAAGGAAATCTATTTCTGGGTTTATTTCTCTAGTGTTGAAGTACTTGCTGACCACAGCGGGTGGGAATCCCCAAGCACCACCAGCTGAAGACCTCCTCCAAAGGTGACCAAAACTCCTTTCTACCAAATGTAGCAGTCACTGATGACATCTTTGAGCCACTGAGGCACTGAGGGACCTTGCTGCTGCCTGCCAAGCTTGGTAAAAGGATTTTTGGCCACTTTTGAGGAAGTCTTCAGCTGACATAACTAAAAGTGTCCTCATCAGCTGGATTAGGTATATTTACATTAGAGGCTCTGGCAGAGACCCATTTACAGTTAATATTTCCAAATTAATAAAGTCTTTGCCTTGTAAATGGGTCTCTACCAGATCCTCTAATTCAGTAGCATAATTAAATCAAAGTACTTCTGAAGTTTAAGGGGATGGGCGGGGACGGAAAAGATTATTACTTGCGGGACAGACATGGAGGGATTTGATTCCAGCGTTTGATTTCTACTTTAGACAGGTTTGGGGGACCCTAACCCCAACACCCCTAGACAGACATTGTTTCCCCTTAGCCTGGAAAGAATAAACTCTTGAACTACAGTTTTTTACTCTCAAATATCATGGCATGCCTGTCAGGAGATCCTTCCTCCATATCTACCTTCTGTCAAAGAAATTTAAACAAAAACAAGCAGGGTAAGAGCAAGGGAAACTCGATTGCAAGGGAAACTCGATTGCTAGCAGAAACACCGGTCCGTAGGCGTTCGGCTTCCCACACTCGGGACTCCACTGGCCCTTGGTGTGGCATCTCCTCCTCCTCTCTCTCTCCCCCGGCCGTATTACGGTATCTCACCCCCCGCTCTTACCTTCCAACTTGTCTCTAAGGTCGGCAACGAGCCACAGAGTCTCCTTGCATTCGGCCCCCGAGTCGTTCCCTCGGTCGCCACCTCTGACGCAACTTCCTGTTTCCGGCGGGGCGGGAGAGGGCCCGCCTCTGGGGCTCGAATGCAGGTAGGCGGTGTGGCTCGTGAGGGACAAGTTGGAAGGCGAGATAGCGGGTGGAGGGGTGTCGGTTGGACCGGCCTCGTCGAAGCCCGGTATTGGGGTTGTGCGGGAGCTGCCTAGAAAACAAAGCCAGGCCCAGGACCCAGCCTTGCTATTCCCTAAGGAGAAAGTTCCCGTGGCGTCTACAGGGGCAGCTCGTGATAAGCCTTGCGCGGGAAGAGCGTCCAGGCCCTAAGTTTTCACTCGCCGAACTTGTTCCTTTTTCGAGACGGGTCCCAAAGATTGACAGCTCACATGCATCACTCCACGTTCAATTCAATCTCATAACGTTAAGCTTAATGTGCATTGTCTTCACCGGATCCAATTTTATAAATAGTTAATACTCCATGTTTCACAGAAAAGTGTGGTCTAGATCAGTGATTCCCAACCCTGTCCTGGAGGAACACCAGGCCAATCGGGTTTTCAGGCTAGCCCTAATGAATATGCAGGAGAGAGATTTGCATAGGATGGAAGTGATAGGCATGCAAATTTGCTTCATGCATATTCATTAGGACTAGCCTGAAAACCCGATTGGCCTGGTGTTCCTCCAGGACAGGGTAGATAGATGACGTTTAACTATTAGGGACCCAGCCTTGAAAAAAGCTGTCTTCAACGAAACATGTTTGGCAAAAGGAAGTCCCTAAGAAAGAGAGACCACGAACTAAAAGATAAGTTAAAATTTAAAAATTAAATTTATAAAGTTAAATATGGAGTATTAAATGTATTTATAAAATTGGATCCGGTGAAGACAATGCACATTAAGCTTAACGTTATGAAATTGAATTGAACGTGGAGTGGTTCATCTGAGGATCTAGCTGTCAATCTTTGGGACCTGTCTCGAAAAGGGAACAAGTTCCACATATGGTTATTGATGAATAATTGAGCAAAATTTATGAATGAAGTGCAGTTAATTGAATTAGATATACAGTATATGCACTCTACTGAGTGGCAAAACTAGGGTATGTGACACCCAGGACCGATCATTTTTTTTAATACCCCCCCCCTACACACACACACACAAAAAAAAATATATTTTTAGTAATTTTATTTATTTAGTTTTTTATCCTGCCCTCCCCAGAGAGCTCAGAACGGGTTATACTTTAACATTAACAGTGTTACAATATAACATTACATAGGGTTATAACCTCTCCAACCCCATGCAGGTGCTGAGGTGTAAACAAAATAAATCAGGGTACTGATCTGCTGTTAGTGATTTTTAACCTGTTGTTAAAATCGTCTGTAGTACCTTAAGATTGGAGGGTGGCCAATGTTAGGGGAGATTCGGGAAATAATAAGCCTGACCTCGGTGCTGGCCAAAATAATGGAAACAATTATAAAAAATAAAATTGTATAACATGTAGACAAACATGAGACAGAGTCAGCATGGGTTCAGCTGAGGGAGGTCTTGCCTCACCAATTTGCTTGACTTGTTTGAAGATGTGAATAAACATGTGGATAAAGGCAAGCCGGTTGATGTAGTGTATCTAGATTTCAAAGTTCCTCATGAGAGGCTCCTGAGAAAATTAAAAAGTCATGGGATAGGAGGCAATGTTCAATTGTGGATTAAGAACTGGTTATCAGACAGAAAATAGAGGGTAGGGTTGAATAGCCATTTTTCTCAGCGGAGGGGTGTAAATAGTGGTGTACCACAGGGATCTGTGCTGGGACCAGTGCTATTTAACTTATTTATAAATGATCTAGAAATTGGAACTACAAGTAAAGTGATTAAATTTGCAGATGACACTAAACTGTTCAAAGTTGTTAAAACTCATGCGGATTGTGAAAAACTGCAGGAAGACCTTAGGAAATTAGAAGACTGGGCGTCCAAATGGCAGATCAAATTCAATGTGGACAAATGCAAAGTGATGCACATTGAGAAGAATAATCCAAATTACAGTTATCAGATGCTAGGGACTACCTTGGGGGTCAGTGCTCAAGAAAAGGATCTAGGTGTCATCGTAGACCAGGGGTGCCCAACGCGTCGATCGCGATCGACAGGTCGTTCGCTCAGGCGACCCCAGTCGATCGCACAGCAGGTTCCCTTCTTCCCTTCTCTTTTTTTTCCCTCCTGACTGGCCCGCCTCTTAAAGAACGCTGGCCAATCAGAGTGCTGGAAGGGCGGGGTGAAGGTCGGTGGGGGACGGAGCTCAGCGCATCACAAGAAATAGAAGCGCCTGTAATGTTTGAGGTAAGAGCAAGGCCTAATGCTGCCCGATATACAATTTTAAAAACCCCAAAATCGGCCTCCGAATCAGTGGCGTACCGAGGTGGGGCGGTCCGCCCCCTCCCCGGGTGCACGGCTTGGAGGGATGCACAGCCGTCCGGGTCCTCCTGCCCTTCCTTTCCACCGGTCTGCGCACGGGGCTCGCACCCGCCGCCCAAATGGTACTGTTGGTTATCGCAAGACTCGCGGGAGTTGACGGCACCATGCGAGCGTCGGCGCGAGACCAGGCAGGCACAAGCCCCGAGCGCGGACCGGGGGAAAAGAAAGGCAGGATGACCCGGACCTGGCCGGATGTGCACCCCTCCAAGCCGTGCACCCGGGCGGATCGTCCCCCTTCTAAATCCATTGTACTTGTCTTTTATTCAGTTCCACTAATGAGCATTGTGACAGGCAGTTCTTATGGGGCAGTTCTTGGAAGTATTTCTTTGTTTTTCTGTGCCTAAGTATTCTATTAATTTAACTTCCTTATTCCTGTGGGGATCTCCAAAGGGACGAATGGGAGACGGCCGGTGGCAGGTGGTACTTTAGCAATTCTTACAGGTTGCCATAGGCCTCAGGAGCTATCTTCCCTCTGCCGTGGTCCTGCCCCTCCTCTAAGTCAGAGACAGGCTTGGGGCAGAGGGAAGACAGCTCCTGAGGCCTACGGCAACCTGCAAGGATCGCTAAAGTACCTGCGATCCTCTCTGCAGACTGCTCTCTGCTGGAATTAGGTAAATGGATGTGGGGAGGGTAGGCCTTCGGGGGGGGGGTGCAGTCCTTCAAGGGGTAGTGCAGGCCTTCAGGGGGGGGGGTCAACCTTTGAGGGGGAATGTGCAGACCTTCAGGGGGGGGGTCAGGCCTTCGGGGGAGGGGGGCTGTATAATAAAAAAATATTTGAACATAAATACAAAGTACACTCGGGGTGTATATATATATATAAATAAATATATATATGTTTAGCATTTTTATTGTTGGTAGATCATTTTGACTTGGTCATTTTAAAAGTAGCTCGCAAGCCCAAAAAGTGTGGGCACCCCTGTCGTAGACAATATGCTGAAGCCTTCTGCGGCGGCGGCCAAGAAAGCAAACAGGATGCTAGGAATTATTAGAAAAGGGATGGTTAACAACACTAAGAATGTTATAATGCCTCTGTATTGCTCAACAGTGCAACCTCACCTGGAATATTGTGTTCAGTCTTGGTCTCTTTAACTCAAAAAAGATTTGGCAGCACTAGAAAAAGTTCAAAGAAGAGCGACCAAGATGATAAACGGGATGGAATTCCTCTCATATGAGGAAAGACCAAAAAGGTAACGGCTCTTCAGCTTGAAAAACAGATGGCTGAGGGGAGATATGATTGAAGGTCTACAAAATCCTGAGTGGTATAGAATGGGTACAAGTGACTCAATTTTTTACTACATCAAGATTTACAAAGACCAGGGGGACACTTGATGAAATTACATAGTAATACTTTTAAAACCAATAAGGAGGAAATATTTTTTCACTCGGAGAATAGTTAACCTCTGGAACACATTGCCAGAGGATGTAGTAAGAGCAGTTAATGTAGCTGGCTTAAAAAAAACAACATTTGGACAGATTCCTGGAGGAAAAGTCCATAGTCTGCTGTTGAGACAGACATGGGACAGTAGCATGAAATGCTGCTACTATTGGGGTTTTTGCCAGGTACTTGTGACTTGGATTTGCCTCTGCGAAGACGGGATACTGGGCTAGATGGACCATTGGCTGACCCAGTAAGGCTATTCTTATGTTTTATATTTTGGATTGTTCAGGAAGATTCTGTCAGCTGGTTCAACACAGCAGTACGGAGGGACTGCTTTAAGTCCTACCCACTGGTGCAGAGTCACTTGTGACAAGGAGAAAAAGTGCACCAGGTTCTGAAGGAACTGTATTTTCTTTTATCTCTCCTAACTGCTACTCTTCCTAGGGATTCTATCAGCTGGGTTCAACATAGTAGCATGAAGGGACTCAGATGTGTGATCTACAATCCAAAAAGGGGTCATCTAAATCATCTAACATGAACCAGCATTTATGGCTGGTGCTGTAGCGGCACTGCCCTAATGGCATGGGGAATGCCTCTTACACCCAGCTTTCAGCCCAGAACCTCCACTTGCATCCAGCTCCCATACACAACAACCCAAATTATTGAGAACTGCCATGTTCGGAATGTGAAGGTGTGTCTTAAATGAAAAGCATTATATAAAATAACACCACAATAAAGCAGCATTTCAAAAGGGGCCTGGCTCAGATCATCTGAAGCGAGACAGGGAATGGGACCAGTTAAGATTAAACATAGTAACACAGTAGATGACGGCAGATAAAGACCCCGAATGGTCCATCCAGTCTGCACAACCTGATCCAATTTAAATTTTTTTCTTCTTAGCTCTTTCTGGGCAAGAATCCAAAGCTTTACCCTGTACTGTGCTTGGGTTCCAACTGCCAAAATCTCTGTTAAGACTTACTCCAGTCCATCTACACCCTCCCAGCCATTGAAGCCCTCCCCTGCCCATCCTCCACCTAACGGCCATATATAGACACAGACCGTGCAAGTCTGCCCAGTACTGGCCTTAGTTCATTATTTAATATTATTTTTGATTCTAAATCCTCTGTGTTCATCCCACGCTTCTTTGAACTCAGTCACAGTTTTACTCTCCACCACCTCTCTCGGGAGAGCATTCCAGGCATCCACTACCCTCTCCGTAAAGTAGAATTTCCTAACATTTCCTCTGAATCTACCACCCCTCAACCTCAAATTATGTCCTCTGGTTTTACCATTTTCCCTTCTCTGGAAAAGATTTTTTCTACGTTAATATCCTTCAAGTATTTGAACGTCTGAATCATATCTCCCCTGTCTCTCCTTTTCTCTAGGGTATACATATTCAGGGCTTCCAGTCTCTCCTCATACGTCTTCTGGCGCAAGCCTCCTATCATTTTCGTCGCCCTCCTCTGGGCCGCCTCAAGTCTTACGTCCTTCGCCAGATACGGTCTCCAAAACTGAACACAATACTCCAAGTGGGGCCTTACCAATGACCTGTACAGGGGCATCAACACCTTCTTCCTTCTACTGACTACACCTCTCTTTATACAGCCCAGCATCCTTCTGGCAGCAGCCACGGCCTTGTCACACTGTTTTTTCGCCTTTAGATCTTCGGACATTATCACTCCAAGGTGACTCTCCCCATCCGTGTATATCAGCCTCTCTCCTCCCAGCATATACGGTTCCTTCCTATTATTAATCCCCAAATGCATTACTCTGCATTTCTTTGCATTGAATTTTAGTTGCCAGGCATTAGACCATTCCTCTAACTTTTGCAGATCCTTTTTCATATTTTCCACTCCCTCTTCGGTGTCTACTCTGTTACAAATCTTGGTATCATCTGCAAAAAGGCACACTTTTCCTTCTAACCCTTCAGCAATGTCACTCACAAACATATTGAACAGGATTGGCCCCAGCACCGATCCCTGAGGGACTCCACTACTCACCTTTCCTTCCTTCGAGTGACTTCCATTAACCACCACCCTCTGGCGTCTGACCGACAGCCAGTTTCTGACCCAGTTCACCACTTTGGGTCCTAGTTCACCACTTTGGGTCCTAGTTCACCACTTTGGGTCCTAGTCCTAGTTTGGGTCCTAGTTCTGACCCAGTTCAGCCCTTCAAGTTTGTTCAACAGCGTCCTATGAGGAACTGTATCAAAGGCTTTGCTGAAATCCAAGTAAATTACATCTAGCATATGTCCTCGATCCAGCTCTCTGGTCAAACCAATCAAAAAATTCAATCAGGTTCGTTTGGCACGATTTACCTTTTGTAAAGCCATGTTGCCTCGGATCCTGTAACCCATTAGATTCAAGGAAGTACACTATCCTTTCTTTCAGCAACACTTCCATTATTTTACCAACAACTGAAGTGAGGCTCACCGACCTGTAGTTTCCTGCTTCATCCCTGTGACCACTTTTATGAATAGGGACCACATCCGCTCTCCTCCAATCCCCAGGAATCACTCCCATCTCCAGAGATTTGTTGAACAAGTCTTTAATAGGACTCGCCAGAACCTCTCTGAGCTCCCTTAGTATCCTGGGGTGGATCCCATTGCTTTGTCTACCTTCAGTTTTTCAAGTTGCTTATAAACACCCTCCTCCGTGAACGGCGCAGAATCTACTCCATTTTCTCGTGTAACTTTGCTAGACAATCTCGGTCCTTCTCCAGGATTTTCTTCTGTGAACACAGAACAGAAGTATTTGTTTAGCACATTTGCTTTCTCCTCATCACTCTCCACATATTGGTTCCCAGCATCTTTTAGCCTAGCAATTCCATATTTCATCTTCCTCCTTTCACTAATATATCTGAAAAAAATTTTGTCTCCCTTTTTTACATTTTTAGCCATTTGTTCTTCCGCCTGTGCTTTCGCCAGACGTATCTCTCTCTTGGCTTCTTTCAGTTTCACCCTGTAGTCCTTTCTGCTCTCCTCTTCTTGGGTTTTTTTATATTTCACGAATGCCAACGCTTTCGCCTTTATTTTCTCAGCCACTAGGTTGGAGAACCATATCGGCTTCCTTTTTCTCTTGTTTTTATTGATTTTCTTCACATAAAGGTCCGTAGCCATTTTTATTGCTCCTTTCATCTTAGACTACTGTCTTTCCACTTCTCTTATGTCCTCCCATCCTAACAGCTCTTTCTTCAGGTACTCTCCCATTGCATTAAAGTCCGTACGTTTGAAATCTTGGACTTTAAGTATCGTGTGGCCGCTCTCCACTTTAGCCGTTATATCAAACCAAACCGTTTGATGATCGCTACTTCCCAGGTGAGCACCCACTCGAACATTAGAGATACTCTCTCCATTTGTGAGGATGAGATCCAATATCGCTTTTTCCCTTGTGGGTTCCGTCACCATTTGTCTGAGCAGAGCCTCTTGAAAGGCATCCACAATATCCCTACTTCTTTCCGATTCTGCAGGCGGAACATTCCAGTCCGCATCCGGCAGGTTGAAATCTCCCAACAGCAGTACCTCCTCTTTCCTTCCAAACTTTTGGATATCCATAATCAGATCCTTATCAATTTGCTGCGATTGAGTCGGAGGTCTCTAGACTACACCCACATAGATAGAAGTTCCATCTTCTCTTTTCAGAGCAATCCATATCGCTTCTTCCTCTCCCCAGGTCCCTTGCATTTCGGTCACTTGGATATTGATCTTTACATAGAGAGCTACTCCTCCACCTTTTTGACCATCTCTGTCCTTCCTAAAAAGATTATATCCCGGTATGTTTGCATCCCATCCATGTGATTCACTGACCATGTCTCTGTGATAGTGACAATATCTAGATCTGCCTCTAACATCAGGGCTTGCAGATCATGAACTTTGTTGCTTAGACTGCAAGCATTTGTGGTCATCGCTTTCCAGCTGATTGCCAACTGATTCCAGATTTGCCACTCCTGGGTTTATCTCATTTAATGCAGAGACTTAAAATCTTGCTTTTCTTAAGAATACAACAGAGAAGTCAGAACTACAAATCCTAGCATACACTAGGGTAAACGTAGAATAGCATCAACCTTGTCAGGCAATCAGAATCAGTTAGCATGGATATAAAGTGACTTTCCTAGATTTACACACAATGGCACAACTGGGATTGGAATATAGGGTCAGCCTAGTGGAGTAGGTGTGAAGGAGATTTTTAGAATGTAATTTGATATTGCAGTTACAGTGAGGGGGCAGGTTCTCGTATCAATTTTAATTTTCTGGTTTATTAATCACCCTTACAGAAAAAGATCAAAGCAAAAATAAGACAGCACAATTAACATAAGTCCATCCTATGTAAAACATAGACAATAAATGAAAACAGTGTAACACCATATAATAATTCAACCTCAAAATGTCTAGCCCAAGCAACCAGTAGCAGGATAACGATGATGCAGCCTTTAAAGAATGGAAAATGACAGACTCACAAAGATTCACATTTGACAGACCTTGACACCTCATAAGCACAGGAAGCTTATTCCAATTAAAATAACATATCATTGACCAAGCTCTGTTTCTAGTCTTGACCTTACAGAAATGATGAAGCAAAGGAAGCATGAACTCTACGAATTCACGTGAGCAGGGATTGGAAGATGGGAGGGTAAAATGAAGATCTTGCAGGGGAGTTAAAACGAGGGTCCCTGCAAGACCCCGCACCATGGCTGCTTTCTTTTTAAGGCCGTATGCTTTATATCTGTTGGATCCTTGTTTTACCCACGCCTCGGAATTTATCTGCCTCCCTCTGTTCGGGGTTTGTGAAACAGGATTTGTGAATGAAGCCCATATAGCTAGTTCCCCAAACACCTCCTCTACTCCTAGCAACTTGCTCACTGATACGAATTTTCAGTGAGATATGTACAGCTGCCATTACATATAACTGCAACTTAGATGTGCCCCTTAATCCCACATCCTCCCTCAGCACATGGCATGAAGCAATCTCAGGGTCTCCTGTCCAGCATCAAGCACACTGCAGACAATACCAACAGCCTTCCCTTCTCGTCTGCCTCTCACGTACTTCTGCATTGTCATCACCCCATGAAGAAGCTCCTGGACCAAGAAAGTTAGGACTGTCACTGGCCAGAGTCCAGAGCATCTCCCTGCACAGCCTGGGTTCCAGGCTGCAGATGGCCCCATTGCAGCTTGGAGGCCTGGGACAGGATGAGCCGGAAAGCCAGCACGAAGTCCAGCCCCAGCCTCAGGAACAAGTGGGAAGGCAGGAGCCCAAACTATCTACTCCTGGGTCCTGCTGCTTAGCTTGTCCTGAGTGTGTTGCCATCAAAGAATTCAGTTCCTTTCAGTGAATCCTCCAGAAGGCTTTTTTTTTTCTTGTTTTAATTTGATTGAATAGGCTTAGAAATTCTGCCCAACAACCAATCAAATTAGAAAAAAAAGCCTTCTGGAGGATTCACTGAAATGAACTGAATCCTCTGATGGCACCATGGCCCAGATTCTATAGCCCACAAAACATTACAAACTAAAACTCCCCAATTTATAGAAAATATCTTATTCCTTACGAGCCCTCTCGCACTCTTATATCGATGGACCTTGGATTGCTAACTATTCCATCATTAAGAATAATCGGTACTAAATGCCAGGACATTTTTTCTGTAATCTCTCCTCAGCTCTGGAATAGAGAATGACACGGTGGTGGGGAGCCGCGGGCACGGGGACAAAGCCATTCACCGCCCCGTGGAGTGGTGAATGGTCTTATCTCTGCAGTGAAGGGAACACGATGTGCGGTCATGGATTGCGTGGTCCAGGAGCCACCTCCCACCTGATCACCACGTCCTGCCATTTCCCTCCCCCTCACCTTACGTGGCAAATTTAATTGTTGTTCTCCCAGCGGTACGCACACTTTCAACAAGTTGTGCGTGGGCACTTCGGTTGAATCCTCTGACGCAACTGGAAACAGGAAGTTGCGTCAGAGGAAAAGATTCAACTGAAGCAGCTGCACGCGCAACTTATTTAAAGTGTGCGTGCTGCTGGGAGAACAATTAAATTTGCCACATAAGGTGAGGGGGAGGGAAATGACAGGACGCGGCGATTGGGCGGGAGGGGGCTGCTGGACTACACGATCCTTGATCGCGCGTGTTCCCTCACAGCAGGAAGGAGGAAGTGAAAGTGAAAGAGATCCGCCTTGAACCGCAAGGTAACGGCGGAATAGAATTCACTAATGTAATGTAATGCTGGGCCAAGTGGATGAAGAGGGAGACAAATATTGAGATGGGGGAGAACAGGCAGGTGAGCCAGATGCTGGAAGCGGGGGGGGAAAAGAGGGAACAAAGCTAGATGGGGTTGGAGAGGAGAGAGACACATTGGTGTGGAAGAGAGGGGAAATCTGGATATAGGAAGGTAACAGAAACAGATGGAAAATTATGTGCATGGGGGCATAGGGACAGAGACATAAAGGGGAGATACATGGGGATTGTATTTGGACACAGAGGGCAATGCCAGAAACAGGAGGGAGTATACAGATACAGAGAGGGGAGATATTAGAAATAAAGAAAATAGGAACACAGAAGGGAGATGTTTGTATGGATGGGATCAGATAGTTTGCGGGGACAGGGACTGAACTCGCGGGGATGGGACAAGGACGGGGACCGAGCTCGCGGGGACAGGTCGTGGATCAGCTCATGGGGACAAAATTTTTTCCCCTTGTCATTCTGTACTCTGGAACACATTGCCCATCTTATTGAGAGAATAAAAAAATCCAGACATTTTAAAGGCCATCTCAAGAGTCATTTATTTAAAAAAGCTTTCAACATTTGATATTAGCCCATTTTCAAACTGTCTTTAACTTTCATAAGAAACAATTTTCAGTCACCCCAAACCTCTTGTTCTTCCCGTAATTGTTCTCCTTTACTGTTTCAATTGTATTTCTACCCATATACCTTTCATCTTAGTATGGTCTTATTCGTTTAACACTTGTAAAATTTTTGTTAAATTTAGTCTGTATTTTTATTAATTGATGTTTATTTTAGTCCTCCATTTTTTTACTTGTAACTCGCTTAGAAGTCCAGATAAGCAATTGTATCAAATCTATATATGATGTATGTATGTATGTTCCAGCATAACTCCGAAATGCATAGACAGATTTGAACCAAACTTGGTATACATATCACTATCTGGGAACAAACAGCAGCGTGAGGCCAATTTTATTCCTTTTCCTGTCTAATAGAAGATTAGAATAAATACATACTCGGGATAAATAAATACCTGGGCAACGCCAGGTAATCTGCTAGTTTTTAATAAAACTTGAAACTTCATTGTTTTGCAATGTATTTTATTTTACTAGTTGTAATTCCTAGTGATTTAGTTTTTTTCTGTATCGTGATCCACAGTGATTACCAGGTATCTTAGTGGAATATAAGTGAAATTATTGTATTGTAAATTATTGAAGGAATTTATGAAGCTGTGCATTTTGGATACTGAGAGGAATCAGCCAAATGTTTATTTTGTTTTAATTTTATGAGGATTTTATATGGGCTATAAAATAATTAACAGTGGGCAATGATGAAATTATGGTATCCTGGCTTTTTTTTATCTTGAGGAGTTATGATTTGGAGATCTGAGCGCTCTGCTTTACGATAAAAAAATAAATATAATAAGTGTATATTTGTGAATTCCACTACACCTTTTCATAAAATTACCTTGTGTTTTAGTTCCTGTCCTAGGAAGGTAGGCAATTTCAAAATAGCCGTTTTCTGTCAGGAAAGACTTGGAAAACTATTTGACTAAAAGGAAAATGTATTTGTTCTTTTATCTGCATAGATTGACTAGCATTTTAATACATTTCAACATAAAAACCAAATTGTTTATTGAAATTTTGCTTTAACATATCATTGTTTATCAAAGAGTTCATGCACTTCCATTTATTAACTTAGCAGGGTCATGCTTTATCAGATATTCATTTATTAAAACAAATTGCTCAAGTGTTATGCAGTGTTTGTAACAAGGGATTCTGATTTTAGGCTGTAACTAAAATACTGATAAAACACCCCAATACAAAAACATTAAGGAGCCCTTTTACTAAAATATGATAAAATTGGCAGTTACCAGGACTTAATACAGGTTTTTACCACACAGCAGCTGCAAATGTTACACAACACCTGTTGGGGCAAGCCCACTATTTTTATTGCAGGTTGTGCATTAACAGGTACCACATGCTAATAGAAATGCTGAAAGTTAACATGGGACCACTTACCTCCTGTTTTTATAAGAAGACAATAATTAGTTCCACATTAACTCTGAGTTAGCTAGTTAGCATGTGGTAAGTAGCTGGCTATTTCCATGTCCACTCTACACCCATGCCACACCCCGAGGGAAAAATCTAAAAAATGCAGTAAAGCATGGTTTAATACATGATCACAGGCAAACTGCTGTAAAGCCCCATAACACAGTCATGTGGTAGCTTGTTTATACAAGTCAAGATCTTAATGCCCTTTAGTGAAAAGGCCCTCCAAAATAGGTGTTTATTGGATAAACACTGGGAAAAACCTTCCCAGGTATTCTCATTCCTCTCTGACTTTTTCTGCCTGTTCTATGTTAACAACTCCTCAGTGACACACATGCACATATCTGATCCCAAGTGGGATCCAGTGCTGGAACTTAGTACCCATGGTGCAAAAACACCAATAGTCATTTTTATACCCTAAAAAAACCCCAACCTAATTAACTGGAAAATAGTCTGTCTTTTGACAGAAATATTGTGCCCAGTAAAAGTCTTCACAACTTTGTATATGTTTGTATATTCTGCTGACAAAAAAAATTCAAAATACATTGAGAGTAATTTTATCACACTTGGAAGGTCAAGTAAGCACCAATTTTGCACCTATTTTATAAACAATATGTAACGATGCAAACACCCAACACAATGTTAGAAGCAAAACCAAATAAAACACATACACATGAAGCACTGTTACTGCTCTGGCTGCATTTTAGTTTTCAAAATGGCCATTTTGAAGACTAAGATGCGGCAAAAGCAGTAACAGCAAAGTATGATAAATAGAGGCCAGTAGAATCTGATCCATTGAGGAAGTCAACATACATAGGGCCTTAGCACTAAATCCAGCCTATCCACCTGCTGTACTGTCTCTGAAGCTCTAGATGTAGTCTGGATTTGGCGCTAAGGCCCTGAAGCAGTGGTTACCGGCCACAAAACGATTGTGGCCTGGCCTGTTTGTGTTCAGTGGTTTTTACCATTAATCATTCTCGTCTATTTTTTGCTCCCACCTGCTAACTTTAAACTTGTGCAAAAGTTTTTTTTACCTATGATGCTTGGGTGGAAGAGTGTGGATACACCTCTCTGTTTGTCTGAGGCTTTTCTTTCGCTTAAGTAATAAGCTAGTTTTCTTGGCTTGTGTGGTGCTTTTGTGTTGGAGTGATATTTTTGGATTGCTAGTTTATAAACACATATAGAAATCTGTGTATCTTTATAAAATAGCAATTGCAGCTAAAGGCACCCATGTACATTTATACTGCATGTATTTTATAAACAGCATGCAAACTTCATTTCTCTGCCTATGTTCCACTAAAATTCTTTCCTCAAATATGCCTTCACTTAAGTTGTGTAAAAACAGTGGGTAATTTTCAAAAGGTCCCATAGGTAAAATGGGGTTTACCAAGGAAAAATATTTATGAAATAACCCCCCTCCTTTTATAAAATCGCGCATGAGGTTTTTAGCGCCAGCCGGCACGCTGAATGCTCTGCGCTGCTCTGATGTTCAAAGTAACTCTATGACTGTTGGAGCAGCGCAGAGCATTCAGTGCACTGGCCACCTCTTGCATGGTTTTGTAAAAGGAATAAATGAGTATATTTCATTAATGTACACAACATACTCTACACTTTCATAGTAAAAATACTCAAAAATTAAATATAGGAATCCAAAAGGTCTTGATTATGTTTTTACCCACATTGTCATAGCAACCCCTAATTAGCTCTGTTTCCCAAACACAATACAATAGGAAACTTAAGAGGGGCTGCTGAAAAGTTCTCAGCCCAAGAAGAGATTGATGTGGAGAACACAAAACTTACAAGTTATTCCACACTTTTCTTGACACTTTTTATTTCATTTCAGCGGCCCCTCGTATTTTCCACACACTCACCAGAAGGTTTAGAGCAGATTACAATAAAAACATTAAGAGGAAAATTCAACCCCAAATTCACAATATTATGCTAGTTAAAAAAATAACAAATCTTAAAATTTTTCTAAATAAGAATGCTTTCAATAGTTTTCAGAATCTAATCTTATATCTAAAGGCAAGGAGTGCCACAATTTCACAACTTAAAAAGAAAAGGAAGCGCCAAAATATCTGTTGATAGGGGTCCTTTTACTAAGGCGTGCTAATCGATTTAGCGCGCCTTAGTAAAAGGACCCCAAAATGTTATATTACTGAAGGAAAATAAAGTCTCAAACTGTTTCTAAAATGAGAACATCTGGAAGAAACTGGAGGAAGAGACAGGTGAGATACTGTGTATAATCAAAAGCTAAACCATGTAATAGAAAAATTCTGAAAACAATAGTATAAATTTTTTAAAAAGAACTCCATGCACAAAAAGGGAACCAGTGTAATTTTACTAATAGCGGTGTTATCCTTTCTTGATGTTGAATATTAAAGAATAATCTAACAGCAGCATTTTGCAATATTTGAAAAAAATCTCTCTCTCTATTTTTTTTAGGGGGGGGAAGGGAGGGAAATAATTTTCTGTGCAACTTATCCAGAGAAGAAAGCACAATGGCTTGAAGTAGAACAAGATGATCATGTAAATAAATAGTTTTTAACCTGCTTTATCACATTCAGTTTATAGAAAACATCTTTAATCAATTTACTCAACTGATCATTTGTAGTTTTGTATTGTATTGTGACTGGATGGGTGTGGCCTGAGGACTAGGTAGCGAATAAAGGACAAAATCTCTGGCTGGAAGGTGATTTTAGAGCTGGCTACATAAATGGTTGCACCTGTACATAAGTAAAAAGCAAGAGAGAACATATATACTTTCCCTTCTAAAACAACCACATATAACTATAACCAACAAAGACGGCAGACTTGTGTACAGTGGTGCCTCACACAACGAACTTAATTCGTTCCAGGAGCAAGTTTGTTATGCGAAAAGTTCGTTATGTGAAACGCGTTAAGAGCAGTGACTAACGACTGCCTGCAGTGCCTTTGCGGAAGGATGCAATACATCGGCAGCGATCGTGGAAGCTCGGGCGACTTCGTTGTGTGAAACGAAGTTCGTTGTATGAATCAAGACATGAAGTTCGTTGTGTGCAGCGTTCGCTGTGCGAGGCGTTCGTTATGCGAGGCACCACTGTATATTTAAGCCTGCTCCTAAGTAGACATATATAATTTTATTTGTTTTAGATGGTCCGTGTCATTTAAAACCAATTAAAGTCATTAAAAAATTAAGTGCCTACAAAAAAGGATGCTTTAAGGGCAAAGTAGGCGTGGTTTACACCAGAAATGACCTTGGGTGCTGCCAGGCACCGCTGTAGCTGCGATTCTCATTAAACAGATGCCGGTAATGTAGACCTGCAAAACCATGGCCTACATTACCGGTGCCTATGCTAGATTCTCTTAACGGCACCTACGTGTGAGTGACACTCGGCTGGTGCCATTTTTGGAGGAGCTAGCTGATGTAGGCGCCAATACCAGAATCCAGCCCTAAATATTTCCTTGTCCCCAGAGGGCAATGGAGGGTTTAAATGACTTGCCCAAGATCACAAAGAACAGTAGCCCCTCGTTTACTAAGGCGCGCTAACGATTAGCGCAGCCTAAATGCTAACGTACCCATTATATTCTGTGAATGCGTTAGCATTTAGCGTGTGCTAAAGCGGTTAGTATGCCTTAGTAAAAGGACCTCAGTAGTTCCCTGGTTGTCAGTCCTGTTGCCCTAACCACTAGGGCTACTCCTCCACTCCACTGCTTCCGTGTAAAAAAATGTTTCACAAATTTTGAGGTTTCTGTTTACTGTGTTTGAGAATTTCTCTGGAGTGATTTTGTGTTCCGTCTGTTTAGGTTAAACGTAGCCACATCATACTTTCTTTGAACAAAGCTTTGGAATGTCATCAGATACCACTTGCACCTTTACATCCTTCATAGAATGCCACTCCACATATCTTTATGAAATAACACCTACCAGATGCTGTTATAAACACACCCTCCTTGTGTTCTCATTTGAGGCCCTGCAACAGGAAATCATCAAAATTGCTCCCACTGTCACACTAACTGACAGACACATTATACTTGTCCTCTTGTCAAGGGAATAAATGTATGAAGCACATAATGACATTAAGCAGAAGTTTTTTTTTAAAAAAAACAACAAAACACCCATTAAAGTGTCCAGTGATATTGCCACATGTGAACTGGTAACACTGGCTAAGGATTAAGATTTGGAACTAAATTTGTAGAAATTACATATATATATTAGCAAACTGGATAACAGTTTAAAAGGTTCTATAAATCAGTTTTACCTAGAAAAAAATGTAGAGTGTGGGTGCAAATGACATCCCAAAAGAAGAATTACAAATATTTTAATTTCATCACAAAGCTGCTGCTCCACCAGTGGTCTCTAACACACGTAGACTAGTCAGGTCTGAAAGATTCAAAGGTCATTTTCCAACACACATATAAAGGGAATTTGCACCAGATTGCAAGTGAATGACTTCTAAGGGAGAAGGGGGGAGGCGAGGAAGTTATCCATGTAAGCTACCGTTAAGATGTATTATTTTCCCACTAAATCATGCTATTTCAGCACAGGTCAAAACAAAAATCCAACAAGTCTGCAGTGAACATAGAGCAACAGATCCAAAAGGACTGCAGTGATAATGTACAAGGTTCAGGAACTTTTATTTAAGTCAATAAAATGTTTTTCAAAAAATAGTTCTCATTTGTAAGAAGACAGGACCCGACATGGTCCGTGTTTCGAAAAACACAGCTTCCTCAGGGGGTCCATGATTTCCAGTACTTCACTAATCGAGAACCATGTGGAGTACACCAATTTGGCATAAAATTCAAAGAAAGAAACAGGCGGCGTAAATCTTCTGTCTGGCTGCTAAAAAGTAAAAGCATTTTCTGCAATGAGATTTACTAATAACTGAGATTAACAGTAAAATAAGCCATCTTTATGGTAGCCCATGCTGATAACTTCCCCCTTAGATGTCCAGTCTTTTAAGCAGTCTATAAACATATCAATAGCAAATCTTCACAGCTGCTGAAGAAAGACATAGGAAAAGTAATTTTCAAAGGACCGGCATAGGGTTACCAGATGTCAGGATTCCCCTGGACATGTCTTCCTTTTTCAGAACATGTCCGGGGGTTCAGATGGCTTTTCAAAACCTGGCACTTTGGGTTTTGAAAAGCTTCCTCGAAATCACATGGGCAGGAGGCCATCTGTGGATGCCCTTCTTCCCAAGAGCAGGCAGCGGGGGACGGGACTAGGGCAAGATTGGGGGCATAATGGAGCAGGGATGGGTGTAACTGGGTGGGCCTGGGGGTGGTCTAGGGGTAAAATCTGGTAACCCCAGACCGGCAAAGTAAATGCTCCGATGCTCATTCAATTCCTATGAACATCGGAGCATTTATCTCACAGGCCCGTGCTAAAATGCTCTACCACGGCTTGATAAAAGGGGGTCAAAGTAATTTATAGCTCTTTTATTAAGCTGCTCTACAAATTTTTAGCACGGGCTGATACAGTAAATGATCTGATGCTCAAAAGAATTCCAATGAGTGTCAGAGCACTTACCTTGTCGGCCCATGCTAAAACCCTCTAGCTCAGCTTGATTAAAGGGGGCTTACAAAGGTAAATAGCAATTTAAGTAGATGCCCAACTAGACTACTGGGTGAAAATATAACACTAAAGTTCCCAAAGTGTATAACTCAACAACAAAACTAAAAATAGGAACTTTGACTATTTCAGCCTTTGTAACCAAAGCGGTGAGAAAATCACAAGTCGGGGGATGCTCCCCTGTGAGTGTTTTCAGTCGTCTATCATTGCACCATCTTCAATTGGTAGAAAGGGGATGAAATAGTCTTTAACAAAATTTCAAGTGTACTTTATAGTGTAGAACAGACTCCAAAAAGAATTCTAAATAAAACTCATAAGTTAACAAAAAAAAATTTTAACTTAAAGGAGAAAGGAAGTTGTTTCACTCCAGCGGGTCCCACTGGAGTGAAATAACTTCCTTTTTCCTTTATTTGTTAACTTATGAGCTTTATTTAGAATTTTTAAAGTACACTTGAAATTTTGTTGAAGTCTATTTCATCCCCTTTCTACCAATTGAAGATGGTGCAATGATAGACGATTGAAAACACTCACAGGGGAGCATCCCCCGACTTGTGATTTTCTCACCATTACACGGTTCTGAGCACCGCTTTGGTTACAAAGGCTGAAATAGTCAAAGTTCCTATTTTTAGTTTTGTTGTTGAATTTAAGTACCGGTAGATGGTCTTTTTGCAACCTGCTCTTGAGGTGGGAACTTTTATGACAGGGTGCCTATTAAATATTTTTTAAAATGTGCCTATTCGATGAACGGATTTGGTCACACCTTCCTCAATAGTAGTTCAAGGCATTTACATTTAGGAGGGCTTACATTTTGTACCTGAGGCAATTGTGGGTTACACGACATACATAACTGAATCTACATGTAGGGAAGTTGTTTCTGGAGGTGTGTTTTGGGAGAGATCAGACAATAAATTTCCTGGGTAAAAATTCATGGCAAGTTTTAAGAAGAACGGATGCAATATTCAAACTGTCCCCTCTGGGACAGTCTACAAGTGCATTTTTATGCTATTTTATCTGTGGACTTTAAACAGTTTGGGGCTGATTCCATAAAGAGTGCCTAATTTGCCCACCCTTTTATGAGCATTGGAGCTGTTGCTGCGGCCTGTGATTAAAAAAAAAACCTTAACGCAGCCTTATAAGGGGGGGGGGGGGGATAATTGGCAAAATGCTCTTAATAGGCTAAGTGGGCATTTATATGGGCAGAGCATGACTTAGGTACTGCTAAGCGCAATTCTCCAAAAACTTAGGTGCCTGAAATATAGGCATTTAAAACTCTTGCCTACATTTCAGGTGTCTGTTTTTACATAGGCGCTGCTAGCCACGATCCTGTAAACGGTGCCTAAGTGTGACTGACACGCAGCCGACACCATTTATGTAGGCACAACCGATTTAGGCACAGTGACTCCTATGAACTTCCATGAGGTATTGGCAGGATATAAATAAAGATTGTATTGTATTGACAGAATCATCCCCTTTGTGTGTGTTATTTTCCACTTCCACTGAAAATATTTCATAGGGAATGTCTCCCTTGAATGTGGCAATGCAGCCACATATACTGCTTTTTTGTGGTTACACATTCAAAGTGGTTTACATATATACAGGTACTCATTTTGTACCTGGAACAGTGGCGGATTAACTGACTTGCCCAGGGTCACAAGGGGTAGTGCTGAGATTTGATCCCACAGCCTCAGATTGCTGAGGCAGCAGCTCTGCTACTTCTGACCTCCACAAGGGAGGACAGTTTTCAACCGACATTATTTGCCTTGTAAATGGCACTGAAAATTATCCTTTTTAACATTAAGATAAATGTTTTAAGGGTTCCTGGACTGACCTTTGTTTTTATTTTAAAGGCATAGAGAATATAATCTCAGAAAATGGACATTTTAAGTGGTAATTTTCAGACTGTTCATGGAGCCTGCAGAGATTGCAAGCAAGTTCCCACAGGCAGTTGCCCAAGTAAAATCAATGGCAGACAGTTGATCCCCTCCTCCCAATGGGTAAAACCACCAAGACTGGGCATTTTCCACAGTCCTGCAAAGGAGCAGCGACAGGTTAAGAGCACAGCTAGCTGGTAATGCACAGGGATTTCATTTTTTTAAATCCCTTCATGTGGTCCCTTCATGTGGTTTATGGTGCACATGTTGAACATGCTGCAAAACAGGAAAAATTCATGGATACCAGCCAGACCTACATTTTCAAAACTGCGCTTGCAAGCAGTAAGAGACTTTAAAAACCATTTCATATATTATTAAACTCTATCACTTGTTACTATTTTTCTAGTTATCTGCAGTTTGTCATTCTCCTTAGAAAGCTCATATTTACTGGCACCTAGTTTTCAGCTCATAAGAAATCATGAAACAACTTTTCATTAAAAAAAATAAAATATTCAACAGTATCAGCTTTTATATAAAATATCTAGATGCCGGATCGCTGAGGTAACGGCATGTTTCGAGGTAGTTTTTTTTTTTCTCTTAAACACTGCAATGCCTGGCCAATCCCATGTCTCGCAGTTTCTGCAACTGTAGAACAGTAACTAATTTTCTTCTCATCATTCTATAAAAAGGTTACACTTTTACAGCCAAACAATAGAGTACAAACAAGAATATCTTTGGAGTTCTTTTTTTTCTTCTTCTTCATTTGTGAGCTGAAATCAAGGATCTGACTTTCTGAAGTTCAAGAGTATTGAAAATGTAAATTTTGAGGAAATAAACCTCTTTCTACAGCTTGTCTCTGACCATGGAATACATTTTGAATAAAGATGTTAACCAGGGTAGGGAAATGAGACAACAACTGGCCTCTTTCTAGAAAATTACATTTTCTTTAAAATAATACTTTGCCTACCCAGGTAATCCTGTAAAGTAGTTACTGTTCTTCCAAATTCTCTTTGATATACAAATCCAATATATTTCAAATATAAACTTCAGATAAGAGTGACCTGAATCAATAACCAACAATAATTTGGCAGCTGCCCAATTGAGTTGGGTTACTTCATGAAATACTTATTAATTTCCATTCTATTCAATTTTAACATAATCAATTTTCACTCAGAGTTTGAGAATGATAACATGGAAATTCAGTGGCCCCTTTTTACCGCAGTGGTCTGCAATTAAAAAAACCCTTACGCAGCTTGATAAAAGGGGGTCAATATTAATTACTGAAGGGCCCTTTTACTAAAGCTTAGTGTGCACTAATTCCATTGGGTCATGCTAAATACTAGGAAGCCCATTATATACCTATGCGCTTTTCAGCATTTAGCAGATGTGAAGCTTTAGTAAAAGGACTCCTGAATTTCTAATCTGAACATTTTTGAAAATGTTTATTGACCTAGGAGCCAAACAGAAGGAAAGGGATTACTGAGTATTTTTTGAATTTGGAAATAATTTTTCTTTCTTTTCTAACAGTGGCATAAGTTCAAATTCCATGCTCCCAAGCAAAAATCTGAAGAAGCCTACCCACCCAAAGTGGAAGATCTAAGATGAGATGGAAGGGAATCCTTTCCTGAAAATCCCTTGTCAGGTCATCATCCTTCTCCTTCCTATGTCCTTTCCTTCATCCCCCGCCCCCCAACAACCCTTCTTTTAGCCCCATGCTATTTCCTGGTTCTTCCCATTTCTGTCCCTCCTTCATGCCATTCCTCAGGTCCTCCTCCTACCTGGCTAATTTTGGTCCTGACCCTGCCACCATGTGCAACTATGTAGGGTGTGGGTCACAGATGGGTGTATGAGTGCATATAGTGGCTCACAGACCCCATATTGGCTTTGTTTCTTCTCACTGTCTGCTGCCAAAAGATGGCCACAAGGAAATGGTTCTGGGCAGCAGCTCTGGGGCTGTCAGGCACTTTTTGTGCGGAGGCTACGTGGGCAAAACTTATGCCAATGTTATTAAAGAAAAGAATCTTAAATTTTTGGAAATGGTTTTTCATTCTGTTGGGCTATTTTGTTGAAAGCTAATGCATTTGGAAATGGATTCTCAGTCACTCTCTAAACCTGGCATTGCTTCTGACCAATTTTGTTTCCTATTCTTCCACTTTAGGTGCTTCGAGTCCTCCGTGCTTGTGCCTGGTTGCTCTGGCCTTTTTGCTTCTGCTTCATCTGAGCCAAAATATCTCTGATTTTACGCTGAGCCAACTGGAAGAAGAAAACAAGACAATATATTGATTTATTTAAGATTTTAAAGATTTTTTTTTTAAATCCAAATTGATAAATGGGGTAGAAACATTGAAAGCCTTGTGTAAAAAAATAATATTGCTCTGGAAATGGAAGCACTGATTATTCCCTAGTGTGTATGCTGTAAAAGTGCATGAGCAGTTCAACATGCATACTTATGTGAAGTTTTATTTATGGACAGAAAAAGGTGTAGGTTTCTGTGAAGAATTTCTTGTTAGGCAACAATGAAAGCAAATCTGCATACTTTTGCATTCATTAAAGCTGCATATAGCACAGGGCCCGCCCAAGGATAACTACTGCCCCAGTTGAACCTTCAGCTATACATCCTTAAGGCTCTACTCCTCACTATAGTCTGGCATCTCCCTTCCCTATCCCTCTCCTTTGGGACCAGGATTTCTCCTTCCCTATTCCCCACTTCATAGTCCAGCATCTTCCCCTTCCTGTCCACATCCCCATAGTCCAAAAATTCCCCATCCCTGACACCAAGAGTCCAGCATCTCCCCTTTCCTTCTCATTCCTCCTCTCCTATAGGCCAGCATCTCCCCCTTCTTTTTTTTCTACCCCATTCCCCAGGTGGTCAATATTTCTTCTCTCTGCTTCTTCTCAGGTGGCTAACATCACCCATTCCAACCACTCCTCCAGGGTGGCCTTATTTCTCCTTCTATATTCCCTCCCATCCTTTTTCCGGAGCCATTTGGTAATCCTAATAATGATAATCCTACTCTTTACCCTCTTCCCCCATCATGTGCAGCATCTCTCCCAAATCTTTTTATTCTCATACAGGGCCTGCATCTCCCTACTCCCACACACCTTCTCTGCTTCTGCCACTATCACCCTACCTCTGTCCAGATCACCTATAAATGCTTATAAGCAGTATGTTATTGACTCTGTAATGTGCGTATCTCTGTTCCTGAAAACTTTGTATATGTATCCTTGTAACCCGTTCTGGGCTCCTGGGGAGGACAGGCTTTATAAAAATGAATGAATAAATAATAAATAAATGCATAGTGCAGGTCTTCGATGCATGCATGTGCTCAAGGTTTGCTGGGTCCTGAACTCTAATGCAAACTTCCTTCCAGTAGGGATAGGATCCAGGAGATCTCGAAAGTGAACCTGCATTCAGGGGCCCCACACCATATACACTGCTTTCAAGTGCTTCAGGATGGCCCTGGAAATGTTAGGGCAATGGCAGAAGCAGGTCCCATCTTATCAAACCACCTCTCCCTGAATTCTACTGCCCCCATGAGGGGTGCTCAAAGCCATTCAGACTAATTATTGCCCACTTAACCATAACCAGAATGTATGGAAAAGATTCAAAGCTCAGTTTAGATAACACCTCCCAGGGCAGTTTCATGTGCATCTTTCAAACAGGACATTCAAGGCAGCACATCACAATTAAAGATGATTATAAACATATAAAGGACATTGTATATTAACAACTAAAAATCTCCCATAGTCTTTTCATTACAAGTTACCATAGATCCCTGATCATCACTCCCAGTACAAATGCTCCCAGCATAAGTGTTCCAGAAAAAGTAAATACAGTAAATTGCATGTACCTGACTGGCATAGAAATGTCCAGTTATTTTTACAATAACTTGTTCATTTTCATCTGGACTTTGATCACGAGGTACTACCACTTCTGCTGCAGTCAAATTCTGCAATTCATTCACCTAAAGAAAAGACATTTTTATCAACAAAGCTTGTTATTGTATGCTCTGAGCAGATGTAAATGTTTACAGTTTTGGTCTAGCAGGGTTTTCTGTAGCTTTGGCCCCAGTGTTTTATGAAGCTATATAGGGCCTATGTCTCTGTATATGACAGGCTGGAATTTTTTTTTGTTGACTTGTCTCTTAGGTCGACCAAGTGCTGACTTGGGCAGATTTTTAGACGTAAGAACATAAGAATTGCCGCTGCTGAGTCAGACCATTGGTCTATTGTGCCCAGCAGTCCGCTCACGCGGCGGCCCCCAGGTCAAAGACCAATGCTCTAAATGAGTCCAGCCTCACCTGCGTACGTTCCAGTTTAGCAGGAACTTGTCCAAATTTGTCTAGAATCCCTGGAGGGTGTTTTCCCCTATGACAGCCTCTGGGAGAGTTTTCCACCACTCTCTGGGTGAAGAAGAACTTCCTTACGTTTGTACGGAATCTATCAACTTTTAACTTTAGAGAATGCCCTCTCGTTCTCTCTACCTTGGAGAGAGTGAACAACCTGTCTTTATCTACTAATCTATTTCCTTAATTATCTTGAATGTTTCGATCATGTCCCCTCTCAGTCTCCTCTTTTCAAGGGAGAAGAGGCCCAGTTTCTCTAATCTCTCACTGTACAGCAACTCCTCCAGCCCCTTAACCATTTTAGTTGCTCTTCTCTGGACCCTTTTGAGTAGTACTGTGTCCTTCTTCATGTACGGCGACCAGTGCTGGATGCAGTATTCCAGGTGAGGGCGTACCATGGCCCAGTATAGCAGCATGATATCCTTCTCCGATCTGTTTGTGATCCCCTTCCTAATCATTCCTAGCATTCTGCTCACCCTTTTCGCAGCCGCCGCACATTGCGCGGACGGTTTCATCGATCAGTACTCCCAAGTCTCTTTCCTGGGGGGGTCTCTCCGAGTACCGCACCAGACATCCTGTATTCGTGTATAAGATTTTTGTTACCAACATGCATCACCTAACACTTATCCACGTTAAACCTCATTTGCCATGTTATGGCTCATTTCTCAAGCGTGTTTATGTCACGTTGCAGGTCTTCACAATCCTCCTGCGTCTTCACTACTCTAAATAACTTCGTACTGTCTGCAAATTTAATCACCTCACTCGTCGTATCAATTTCGAGATCATTTATAAATATTTTGAAGAGCACAGGTCCAAGCACCGAACCCTGCGGCACTCCACTCGTGATGTTTTTCCAGTCCGGGTATTGTCCATTTACCCCCACTCTCTGTTTCCTATCCGCCAGCCAGTTTTTAATCCATGTGAGTATTTCACCCTCAATTCCATGGCTCGCAATTTTTCAAAGTAGTCATTTATGCGGAACCTAGTCAAACGCCTTCTGAAAATCCAGATATACAATGTCGACCGGGTCACCCTTGTCTATCAGCCTGTTTACTCCCTTGAAGAAGTGCAGCAAGTTCTTCAAGCAAAATCTTCCTTTGCTGAAGCCGTGCTGGCTGGCCTCATCAGATTGTGTCCGTCAAGATGATCAATGATGCAGTCCTTTATCAGCACTTCTACCATCTTTCCCGGTACCAAGGTCAGACTCACCGGTCTGTAGTTTCCCAGATCTCCCTTCGAACCTTTCTTGAAGATCGGTTTAACATTCGCTACTTTCCAGTCTTCCGGAATCCTTCCTGATTTGATCGACAGATTGGCTATTAGTTGAAGCAGTTCAGCTATAGCCCCTTTCAGTTCCTTCATTACCCTCGGATGGATGCCATCTGGTCCCGGGGATTTATCATTTTTAAGCCTATCAATTTGCCTGCATACCTCTTCTAGACTGACCATCAACCCTATCAATTTCCCGTCTTCATTGGCTTCCAGAATGTTGTGTATATCATCTTTGGTAAATACAGACGCAAAACCTGTGTTCAGTTTGTTGGCGATGGCTTTGTCTTCCTTTAGCACTCCCTTTATTCCATGGTCATACAATGGCCCCATCGCTTTCTTCACGGGTTGTTTTCCCTTAATATATCAAAAGAACGGCTTGAAGTTTTTTGTCTCCTTGGCTATTTTTTCCTCATAGTCTTTTTTGGCCCCTCTTACTGCCTTATGGCACCTGCTATGATGTTGTTTGTGCTTTTTCCAGTTTACATCTGTTTTTGACCTTTTCCATTCCTTAAACGAAGTCCTCTTGTCTCTGATCGCTTCCTTCACTGCTACAGTGAGCCACGCTGGTTCCTTGTTCTTTTTCTTCTTGGATCCCTTGTTGATAAGGACTGTGTCCTTAAAAAGAGACCATGCTTACTCTAGCGTTTTTACAGTGCTTATCCTCTTCTTAATCTTCTTCCCCACCATGAGTCTCATCCCTTCGTAATTCCCTTTTCGGAAGTTTAGTGCCGTGGCCATCATTCTGGATCCATGTTTTGCCCATGTGTCCAGGTTGAAGCGGATCATATTGTGATCACTGCTTCCCAGCGTCCCTTCTACTTCTACACCTTGCGCCGGTCCTCATAGTCCATTTAGAATTAAGTCCAGAATTGCATTTCCTCTCATATTTTCCTTGACAAGTTGTTCCAGGAAGCAATCACCTACAGCATCCAGAAACTTGGTCTCCCTACTGCAGCCGGAGGTGCCTAGGTTCCAGTCTATCCCTGGATAATTGGAGTACCCCATAATAACTGCGTTTCCTCCCTTGTAGTTGTGTTTAATCTTGTCCGTCATTTCTCCATCAATTTCTTCGGACTGCTCTGGGGGTCAGTAGTAGATGCCAATCTTCATTTCTGTTCCATTTGTTCCCGCAATTTTGACCCATAGGGCTCTACCTTATTTTTCGTTTCCAGCGTGTTCTCTCCGGTAGACTCAATTCCCTCTTTGACGTATAGGGCAATACCCCCACCTTTTTGACCTACTCTGTCTCTGTGTATCCTGGTAGCACAGTGTCCCAGACGTTTTCCATGTTTCCGCGATGCCAATAATGTGTTTAAGTTTTGATTATGAGCCCCTACATGTACTGCTATAGAATACACCCAGTACACACACAACTTAGGTGCAGGCATTTAGGCCTCATTTTAGCTGGCCTAAATAGGTGTGCTTAATAATAATAATAATAATAATAATAACTTTATTCTTTTATAGTGCCATAACCAAAAGTTCTAGGTGTTTTACACTAAACAGAGCTGGACTATCAGCGAAATACAATAATATAGTAAAAAATACAAATATTTGTAAAATAGAAGTTCAATAATAAAACTCTCATTAAGTAATAAACTTATCGAACAAAGTGGTCTTAATTAATTTCCAAAAACAATAGGATAACATAGCTTGCTGAATACATTTACTTAACCAAGATTGTTGCCTACAAGCTTGAAATTCTAGGGTCCTATCTAAGAAGGTCTTATATCTACACCCATTAATTTTTAAATAAGCAAATAAGTAGAAGGTTCTAGTTTCTCTTGATGGTCAATTCAATACAAAATGAGGAAAAAGATAAGCTGGAGACAATCCCAATATCAGCCTAAAGCAGATACAGGAAAATTTGAATAATACTCTTGCCTCCAAAGGCAGCCAATGAAGTAAACAATAATATGGACTAATATGGTCATTATTTAAACCAAAAATCAATCTAACAGCTGTATTCTGAATTATCCTTAATTTATTTAGAATTTTTTTGGGTGCTCCTAAATAGATGATGTTACAATAGTCTAAAATAGATAAAACTAATGCCTGCACCAATAGTCTGAACGATATAGGATCAAAATATTTTTTTTTTATGGTTCTTAATTTCCACAATGTAAAAAGCATTTTTGTACCACTAAGTTCGTGTGTTCTGCTAGTATTAAATGTCGGTCTAATGTGACTCCCAGAATTTTGATAGATTTAATAAGTGAGGCACACAGGTGCGATGTACAATTCTATAAAAGGAAGCACAACAAAAAGAATCCAACAGAACTGCAGTAAATGTAGAGCAACAAAGAACCCCAAAAACTTACTACAGATGCAATGTATATGATGCCAAGTCTTTATTTCCAACACAACTTTATAACAACGTTGTATTGGAAATAAAGACTTGGCATCATATACATTGCTTCTGCAGTAATTTTTTTTTCAATTCTATAAAAGGTACATACACCTTGTAGAATCACGCTAAGTGCCATTCTAGTGGGCACCAATTTTTTGGGCGCTATTTAAAAAATCAGGCCCTAACTGATTGAGGACAAGCTTAATTTCTATGCAATATTTTGGCAGTCCAAACACATTATTCAACCATATATTTGGTCCTTTATTTTTATTTAACTTATTTGTTGGAATTTATTAACTAATTCCCCCCAGCCCCCTTTTATCGCAGGCTATGGCGGTAAAAGCTCTGAAGCTCATAGGAATTCTATGAGCATCAGAGATTTTACCTCCATGGCTGGCAATAAAAAACCATAATATGGCTTCATAAAAGGTGTAGTTTATGAAGAGATTCACCCATAAAACAGGCACCACATACAGACCATGCCTTTTCTGTCTAGGTGCCCTGATATAAAAAATACCCCCCACATTTGCCTCTTTTTTGAAAATATATTTCAGATGGCTTCCCCTGCCAAAAAAAGTAAGTACATAAGAACAGCCTTACTGGGCCAGTAGCCCGTTCTCATGGTGGCCAATCCAGGTCACTAATACCTAACCAAAACCCAAGGAGTAGCAATATTCCATGTGACCGATCCAAGGCAAGCAGTGGCTTCCCCATGTCTTTCTCAATAACAGACTATGGACTTTTCCTCCAGGAACTTATCCAAATATTTCTTAAAACCAGTAGTCATATTTTAACTTTGAAAGTAATGAACCTGAACCTTATAGAAAGGAACCAGTTAAATATTTATGGTAAAGGTACGAGTATAAAAGTACTATGATTTCAGCAGGTGGGGTGGTTTCTTTTAGTACAATAACAAGAGTTTCAGTTTATAAAAGGAAAGACATGCTCGTACAGTTTTGCCTCCCTTGCCAATGACTCTTCCAGCAGCAGAGGCAGGAACTTTGATATGTGTCTCTAATTTAACTTCTTCTTTTGGTCCAAAAAAGTTTTCCTCCTTCAGTTTGCCATAAATCCTTCCTTGTGCCTGAAAAAAAAGTTTATTAATATTCTGGTCATTAAGCATTAATTTATTCTGTAATTACCACAAATAGCACAAAAAACCGCATTATTTAAACATTAAAAATAATTCTTGCCTGCTGCTTCCATATCTAAACTAGTCAGTATTTAGTGGTTTCCTAGTTACCACTATTGTAAGGAAGAAAAAAAATGGGGAAGACAATTTTCAAAGTGATTAACACAGATGTGTTTGGGAGTAGGTGTGGGAGGATCGGAAGCGTTGCAGGTGTTTCTGCAGGGGAGTTCTGTGCCTCTGGGGGGTAATAGGAGATAGACCATGGCATTAGTACTACCCCTGTGATAGCTCTTGACCAAAATTACTCCTTTGTCCTCATAGGCATTGCTACATAGGTGTAAATTTCCACCCCAATTTTACCTGGTATGTGGTTCAACATCTTCCACCCACCCTCCCAGTGAGGTCCGGTGTCTATTATTCTTCCCAGCGTGAACCAGCACCTCCTTTATTTCCTTCCCACTCCCCTACTCTTTCTGTCTTCTGGTTCATTGTTGGCACTCTCAGACATTAGGAAGAGTGCTATCAGCTGCTTCAGAAATGTTCTCTCTGCCAAAATCCTACCTATTCTGACACAGCTTCCTGTTCCTACATATTTTAAATCCAAACTAGTCAAATTACCATATATACTTGAATCTAAACTAGGATTTTTGGGCCCAAAAATGGAGGTCTCAGCTTATATTCGGGTCATTGCCCACTCGCCTCCCTCCTGGACTTGTTGCAGGCATCCGCCGGGCCTGCCATATAGCCTGGTGGGGTTGGCTGAGATAGAAGGGATCCCTCCTGTCTCCTGTCCCAGCTGACTCTGCAAATTTTTTTTTACCTCCCTCCTGCCTCCCCCCGCATACCTTTTTGAATCCTTTGTGGTCCTACAGTGTACCAGGCAGGAGCGAGCTTTCCTTGCTTCTGCCTGGCACTGAGACGCTCACTGAACGGCTGTCCCAAGAAATCACGGCAGCCACTCAGCGAGTGGCTCAGTGCTGGGCAGGAGCATGGAAAAGTCTCTCATGCCCGGTACACTGCTGGACCACCAGGGATTCATAAAGGTACGCGCGAGAGGCGGGAGGGAGGTAAAAAAATTTGGCAGAGTCCACTGGGACAGGAGGGATCCCTCCTGTTCCAGTCCACCATGTCATACAGCAGGCCCAGTAGAGGCCTGCAGAACATTGGGAGAGAGGGAGGACAGGGTACAAGGCAGGGAGGGGGGCTGGATGCAGTGCCTGGCAAGGAGGGAGTAGGTGAGTCTGGCAGGGAGGGAGGGGGAAGGGTAGAGAGCCTGGCAGGGTAGGGAGAGGGAAGGGCACAGATCCTGGCAGTGCACATGAATATTACCCCCCCCCCAATCTTATATTGAAGTCAACCTTTTTTCCTCCTTTTTTTGGGGAGGAAAGAGTACCTTACCACAAAAAGACCTCAGCCGTTTTAAAAATAAATTAAAAACCTTTCTTTTTAATGATGCTTTTAGTCTTTAAATTAAATAGAATTTACACAGTGCAGCTGAGTTCTTATCCCAGGATGGCTCTCTTTTCTAAATATTAATTATTTAACTTTTCCCCTTTTATCCTCTCGTATTCTTGTTTCGTCCGTTCATGTGTCTGTTTTTATACCCTTATTTACCAAATTTTAATTGTATGTTAATTAGTAAGTTTTATTATACCTTATTGTAATTCGCTTAGTAAATGATGGATAAGCGACTCATCAAATTTATAAATAAACTTGGTAAACTTGAAAAATAAACTTGGTACCTTGTCTTATACTTGGATCGACTTATATTCGAGTATATACAGTAAACAACTGTACATGCAACAGTGAAGATACAGTGTATACTTTCTAACAAAGCTCAGATATTAGATGAAACGTCTTTTTTTACAAGATAATCAATGATGCTGTCTATAGCATAAAACTATGTACTATCTCTGGTAGAAGCCCAGCACTATGTGGCTTATTCCAGTACATATATTCTTAGTGCTAAAATTAGAAGGCAATGAAAATGATTAGATAATGTTCTAAGACCTTAAACTGTGCTTCAGGTGGTCCAGTAATAATAACCATTCGTACTTTGGAATCTGGAGTCTCAGGTGGAGCAATCTGCAAAGTATTACATGAGTATGTCAAAATGTTGCAAGAGCTGTGTTGTTATCTGCTGAGTTCTATACAACAAATAAACCTGTGCATATAACACCAACATTTCTTTTACAAAATTTGAAAGAATATACTAAGAAATAAATCTAATCTTTCAACTATTTATTCAACAAAAATTAAATAGCTACCCTGCACTGCTATAATATAGTATACAACAGTGTTTCTCAACTTCTTCAAGCCAAGTACCCCCTAAGTCTAATAAATATAAACCGAGGACCCCCGGCAAGGCTCCGCCCCAGACCCCACCCCCATAATAATAGTATTAATTGTAATGCAATTTCTTCCATCCATTTTTCATATACACACAATATATAATCTTATTAATACATAATGGTAACCACAAAATTTTTTAAAAAACACAAAGCACACTATATGCAGAGAAAATGTTAATTATCATTTATATTAGATTTTTTTTCAAAGAGGTTTAAAATATGCAATATCACCTCAGGAACAACTATAGAAAAATATAGTGCAAAATATAGACAGCAGATATAAATTCTCAAAATTGACACATTTCGATCACTAAATTGAAAATAAAATCATTTTTCCTACCTTTGTTGTCTGGTGATTTCATGAGTCTCTGGTTGCACTTCCTTCTGAAGGTGCATCCAGTATTTCTTTCTTTCTGCCTCCTGCACACTTCCTCTCCTCCAGACCTCATTCCTGTCATCCAACCAACATCTCTCTCTGTCCCTCCATTAGTCCAACTTTTCTTTCTCTCTCCTCCAACCCCATTGGCAACATGTCTCCCTCTCTCTCTCACTGTCCATCAGTCTTGAGACATCCAGACATTTCTCCCACTCCTTCTACTGCAACATCTAACATTTCTCCCTCTCTCATCCCCTGGATCATGTGCAGCATTTTTCACCACTGCCCACCAGCCCCATGCCCATTTCTCCTTCTGTCACCCCTCTCCAGCACCATGCCACATCTCTTGCTCCATCACTATGTCCAGCATTTCTCCTAGAGAATGACACGGGAAAAAAAATCTATCCCCGTCACCGGACCACCATCCACTTCACCACCCCATCCCCGCAGTCTCCTTCACTGCCCCGTCCCCATCGCATCCACCCTCCCCTCTCACCACCTCACCGCCCTTCAGCAGCCCGAGAATCTCCCTCCCTCCCCCTTACCTTTGTGACGCATTAGTAAAGAAACTTACTGAAGCCGGTGGAGACTGCCTGCCTGTGCCTGCAGTCATGCGTGCGTGGGCGGAAGCTTCTCCTCTGATGCAACTTCCGGTTAGAAACATAGAAACATAGAAAAAAGCGGCAGAAAAGGGCTATAGCCCACCAAGTCTGCCCATTCCAAGTATCCCTCCCCTGAATTTACTCCCTTAAAGATCCCACAAGAGTATCCCATTTTTCCTTAAAATCCGTCACGCTGCTGGCCTTTATCACTCGGAGAGAGCGAGACCAGAAGACTTTGAGCATGTGCAAATGCTCAAAGCCAGTCCAGCCCAGCCCAGAAGAGGGAAGATCTCCGACGCACCGCCCAGCCCAGGCCGCGCCAGAAGAGGGAGGATCTTCGGGTACCGGTGCCGGTGCCCAGTCGGGGTAAGGGATGTCATTGCCGTGCTCGGGGGGGGATGTAGGATCGCGGTGGAGGGGGGGCAACGCGAGCGGGGGGAGGATGCCGGTTCGCAGGGGGGATGCCGGATCGTGGGGAGGGGTATGGAGCAGCGTCGGTGGCCTCAAGGGGGGGGAATGGAGCAGCGTCGGTGGCCTCAAGGGGGGGGATTGGAGCAGCGCCGGTAGCCTCGGGGAGGGGGGGGAGGAGGTGGAACCAATCAAAGCGAGTTTCCCTTACTTCCTATGGGGAAACTTGCTTTGATATACAAGCAATTTGGTTTACGAGCATGCTTCTGGAACGGATTATGCTCGTAAACCAAGGTTCCACTGTATTTAAGTAGGTGTTGCTCCTACCTAGAAAAGTCTTGCTGACCCATATAAATTCAAGTGTTTATTTTCCAGCTAATTTGGGATTCTTTGAGGATAGAAAATATTGGTGTTTACAGATATTTTCACATTGCAGGTACTCTTGTTTCGTACCTTTTCCAGTGGAACTGAATGTGCATATCTGTTTGTCTTAGGAATCAGTGCAGAAAAAAACAGAAAAACTGAATGAAGGATACAAGAAAAGCCAGGGTTAAGAGATGAGAGAGTACTAGAGAAAGTGGGATTTGTCCCCAGTTATATCCAAGTTTTTTGTACTGGCAGTGTTTTAGCAATGTTTACTGGTCCAAGGAGCTGCTACTACTACTTATCATTTCTTTAGCGCTGCTAGACATACATAGCATTATACATTGACATGTAAAAGACGATCCCTGCTCAACAGAGTTTACAATCTAATTAAAAGAGACAAACAGGACAAACAGGGGTTAGAGAATTTCACAAAGAGGGAATGAAAATAGACATGGGTACTTTACAGCCTTGAAAAGGTGGGCTTTTAGTCTAGATTTGAATACTGCCAGAGATGAAGTTTGACGTACTGACTTAGGCAGTCTGTTCCAGGCATATGGTGCAACAAGATAGAATGGATGGAGTCTGGCGATGGCAGTAGAGGAGAAGGGTATAGATAAGAGAGACTTAGTTATTTAGATTTCTATCCCGTTCTCCTGGGAGCTCAGAATGGGGTTACAATTGACATTCATAATAAAACTATAGGACAAAGTTTATAGGCAGTCGTAGAAAGACAGGAGGGGAGAAGTAAGGGAGGAGGGGGAGGGGGAAGAGCACAGGAGTGGGAGTTAGGAAGGGGAGATAGGAGCAAGGAGAAAGCGGTCCTAAGGGGCTGTTCACTTGAAGAGGTGAGTCTTCAGTGTTTTCCGGAAGGTCATCAGCGAATCTTGTGATCTTATCTGGGCAGGCAATTGGTTCCAAAGACGGGGTCGAAGTGGCTGTATGAGCGTCTGCGCGCTGTTTCCATTTGAAGGGATCATCCTGCCCCTGCAGGAGTTCCCGGGAAGGAGCATAAGGAGAGACCTTGAGGAGCTGCAGAGTGAATGCACTTGCAAGTCAATAAGAGGAGTTTGAACTGTATGCGGGAATGGATAGGAAGCCAATGAAGTGACTTGAGGAGAGAGGTGATGTGAGCGTAGTAACACCGGCGGAATATAAGTCGTGCAGCAGAATTTTGAACGGATTGAAGGGGAGAGCTGTTATGAGGATAATAATCAAGCTCACATTGGTAGAAGCTCCACAGGGAATGTACCAATATTAAAGAAAAACCATGCAGGTACTTAAGCTTTGATTGCTGCCTTGGAGAAAGCACCAGCAGAGCCTTCTACTTGTGGGTACTGTTTCTAACTATATCTATAGGGACAGGGGTTATATGATATAATATTTGAAAGTCATTAATATAGGATCAAATCTTTTCCACAGAAGGGAAATTGGTAAAACTAGAGGACATACATTGAGGTTGAGGGGTGGTAGACTTAAGAGTAATGTTAGGAAATTTTTTTCAGAGAGGGTGGTAGATGCCTAGAAAGCCCTTCCAAGTGAGTTGATGGAGAGGAAAACTGTGATGAAATTCAAAAAAGCATGGGATAGAATATAAATGAGCAAACTTTCACAGTCCAATTCCAGCAAAGGAGATGGTTCGGATAGGCTGGAGTGAGCTTCAATGACAACTCCAGTAGTTGGAACCTAAGGATAGTACAAGTAAACTTTTAAGATCTATGGAAAGAGACTTGGGAGTACTTGTAGACAAGTCAATGAAACCGTCCGCGCAATGTGCGGCGGTGGCAAAAAGGGCGAACAGAATGCTAGGAATGATTAAGAAGGGGATCACGAACAGATCTGAAAAGGTTATCATGCCATTATACCGGGCCATGGTACGCCCCACCTGGAATACTGCATCCAACACTGGTCACCATACATGAAAAAAAACATAATACTACTCGAAAGGGTCCATAGAAGAGTGACAAAAATGGTTAAGGGGCTGGGGGGAGTTGCCGTACAATGAGAGGCTAGAGAAACTGGGCCTCTTCTCCATTGAAAAAAGGAGACTGAGAGGGGACATGATCAAAACATTCAAGATATTGAAGGGAATTGACTTAGTAGAGACAGAGAGATTGTTCACCCTCTCCAAGGTGAAGAGAATGAGAGGGCACTCTCTTAAGTTAAAAGGGGATAGATTCCGTACAAACATAAGGAAGTTCTTCTTCACCCAGAGAGTGGAGGAGGTCTGGAATGCCCTCCCGGAGGCTGTTATAGGGGAAAGCACCCTTCAGGGATTCAAGACAAGGTTGGATAAGTTCCTATTGGAACAGAACATACACAAGTAAGGCTAGACTCAAATAGGGCACTGGTCTTTGACTCAAGGGCCGCCGTGTGAGCAGACTGCTGGGCACGATGGACCACTGCTGTGACCCAGCAGGGGCAAATCTTATGTTCTTATGGCCCAGAAATAACAAAGAAAAAAGACATTTTAATTTAATCATGAAATTGTAATGCATGTGTTATAGGGCAGAAAGGATGGACCATTCAGGTCTTTATCTGCCATCATTTACTATGTTATGTTACTATAATTTTCAAAATTGAAAACTATCCACTGTTTCTTCCCTCAGTCTAACTCTACCGATAAGAAAATCGTTGCAATATGCCTGTAAAATTATGTGCATTCAACAATAGCCGTGTCTTTACCCACATAGACACTTTTTGAAAGGCCCTTTTCCACCAGCAGAACATTTTACCAGTGGAAATGGTTTTGAAAACTGCTTTTTAAATAAGGTACACATATACTCAAAGCACTACAAGAGTTTGGATGGACCCACAAAAATAGGCATAAGTATTTCATTTTGAAACCAGCCATCTTCTTTTCCCCACATACTTTGCAAACCACACCTTCAATTATTTTGGAAGGGGGAGGAGCTGATCCCAAAACAGGTGGGCACAAAATTTTGTCCCACCCTTGCTCTCCACCTCCCCACCCCCACCCCCGTGAATCCCAAATCAAACTTTAAATATCTGAGCCAATGGGGATCTCCAAGCCCAAACAGCTGAAAGGGTCTTTCTCCAGTGGCCAGAAACATCCCAACTCTGGCAGTCAGTAGCATTTTCTATACAATGATACCATGCCAGCGCCCCCCCCCCCTCGAATGCTATGTTTCTGTTCATGCATGAAAACTGAGAATGCATGGGGTCAGCACAGCATTGGAGAGTTTCCAGACACTGGAGAAGGAGAGGAGGACCTCTTTCACTGGCAGGGCTTGGGGATCTTCGCCAGCCACAGCAACAGTGCTGCAATGTTTTGGGGAGGAGTCTGGGCCCAAAGTAGAAAGGGGGCTCAGGCTCCCCTGGGTACCCCATGGCTATACTACTGGGCTAAATACTTCCCATGGCACTGGAAGGCTATCTAGATATTGTTCTATCCTCACATCTTAGTCAAAAACAATTTGTTATCCCTGAAATAAACAAAATGTATGGATTTTTATACACACCTTAATGGAAGCACTTGCATATCTGGAGAGCTGTTTAATGTGCTGTCCTTTTTTGCCAATTACTGCTCCAACAGCCTGAGCAGGAATGAAGACATGCACTGTCTCTTGCTCTAGAGGTTGCTGACATAAAGGAATATGGAAAGCATAAGACACAAACCACTGAAACTCGGATAAATATGAAAACTGGAATAATACAGAGTTTTAAGGCACCCAGCAGGATCATAACTAGGAATAGCAAGAAGGGCAGAAAAACAAATGAAATGAAAACACAGGCCAGCAGCAGATGAAAAATTAAATGAACTGGTACTATATCCCTACCATTTAGATCGGTAGAGAGAGAGAGAGAGCTAAAAGGCAAACAAACTGAAGATGGATGAATTCAAATTTGTTTGTCTTTTTGTAAAGCTTTAAAATATCCTTTATTTACAGAATTTCTTTTATAGGTTTTTAAATTTTATTTTATGATGTAATTTTTAGGTGTTGTGATTGTTATTTCAATTCCAATACTGTTATCCAGTTTGAACTGATATAAAGATTTGGTAGGTTATAAGTATGGTATATAACATAACCTAACAGGAAGAAAGATGGGTGGATCAGGGAAGGCACACAAATATATTTGCTTGCAGTAGGTACAAGAAAGAGCAGTTACAGCTCTAACTTTCATTGAGGACAATATTCAGAACCATTAATACCAAAAACACATGTTTACGAGGGCTATTCAAAAAGTATCAGACCTTAATTTTTCTTGTGTAAACAAATAAAGTTAGGGAGGCGTGGTTTGGTGCACGTATGTAAGTGGCCCTAATGCGCATGCTTGAATTTTTCCCCGCCTATAGAAGCTGTCATTCGCCGGCAGACCGCCGATGAGTGAGGAAGAGTATGTGAACATCGTCAGATTTTCGTTTTTGTCAAAATGACAGAAAGTTGAACAACGCTACTGCATTAAATTTTGTGTAAAACTTGGCGATTCCCAAGTGGAAATGATCTGCAAGATTCAACAGGCTTTCGGGGATGAAGCAATGGGCACCACACGGATAAAGGAGTGGTACAACCACTTCAAAGATGGCTGCACATCAGTGAAGAGTGAAGCACGTTCTGGTAGGCCCTCAACATCCAGAAATGAGATCGTCATTGACCAAGTGAGGCGTGGTTCATCACGAGTACACACCACATGGCACAACCATCACCAATGGGTACTACCGAGAGGTTCTGCATTGCCTTCATAACGCTGTGAGACAAACGGCTGGACCTGTGGGCAGCGGGCAATTGGCAGCTCCATCACGATAACGCACCTACCCATTCTTCACATTTGATACGAAGTTTCCTGGCCAAACACAACACACCTGTGATTCCTAAGGCTCCCTACTCTCCCGACATGGCTCCATGTGACTTCTAGCTTTTCCCCAAGCTGAAAATGTCCCTGAAACGGACCAGATTTCAGTCAAGAGAAGACATTATGCAGAATGTGACAGACCAGTTGCGAGCAATCTCAAAAGAGGCATTCCAGCGTTGCTTCCAACAGTGGCAGAACCGTTGGAAGAAGTGTGATTGGAATAAGATTAGAATAAGATAAGTATAAGATTGTTGTATCTGAATACGAGTATTTTTTATGAATGAAGGTCTGATACTTTTTGAACAGCCCTAATCAGCTGTTAGAGAACTGTCCTCTTTCAATCCAGAAAAATGTGCACAGAGCTCCATTTTCAAAGACAGAGTGAATGAACAGGAAAACCAGCTAATTTTAGGTGACATTTCAGTTAATCCTAGCTGACTAACTCTGTTTTTACAAAATTGCAATAGCGTTTTTTAGCCCAGGCCGGCGTGCTGAATGCTCTGCACTGCTCCTGATACTCATATGGCTACGTTGAATGTGTTTCATTTGTCTAGGAAAAATTTAATGAGTTCTTTGAAGGTTTTGGATTTGTTCTCCAAAACAACCACACAATTTTTGACAAGAGCAATCTCTTCTTTCATAGTTACAAGGTTGGCCTTGACCTCGCTCGTATCTTGTTTCATTTCCAGCAATAGAGTTCTTCCAGGATCGGGGAAGAGGTCTCTTCCTCACCTTTAGATGTTCCGTCTTTCTCTGGTGAAGAAGGCTTAGCACCTTTTGCCAGGTTTGCCTGAAGACATATCGTTAGTACAGCACTTTTTAAGTTAGAACAATGGTTCCCAATCCTGTCCTGGAGGACCCCCAGGCCAGTCGGGTTTTCAGGATAGCCCTAATGAATATGCATGAAGCGGATATGCATGCCTGGCACTTCCAGTATATGTAGATCTCTCTCATGCATATTCATTAGGGCTATCCTGAAAACCCGACTGGCTTGAGGGTTCTCCAGGACAGGGTTGGGAACCACTGGGTTAGAATATGTGTTGGAATTGTATTTGCAAAGTCTGAGCATGTTGCAGCACAATAGATGGGAGATTTAATTTCATTTGAGAAGACTTGGTCCCCACTATGTGATCTTTGTAAGTTAAAATATGATAATTGATCAACTCATGATATTAGTTTTTTTGGTCATTATTATAGCTTGGCTAATTTCTCTTGAATATATCTCATTTCCTTTTTGGCCAGACTTTATAGTCTTGTATTTGTTCAGTCTATTAATTCTATTGTTTTCATAACAAATATGGCCATTATTGATGCCTTATCTGTGTAATAGCTAACATTTTCATTGATTACAATGTTTGTTATTATTATGTCTGACATTGTTTAAGTAGATCAACTCCAATTTGTTCTATTTAAATTATTTTTCCAGGAAATCTCAATAAATACAATACATTGGACCTCCCCCCATAAAAAAGTTGGCTAGTCACTTAAGTGACCAGGTTTAGCACATAAGGGGACTGCATAAAAGTCTGTCCTATTTTTATGCGCTAGCCTGCGGCTGCTTAAGTTCTGAATATTGGCTTAAGCAACTTAAAATAACCAGATATTCAAAGATGAAGGCCACACTGATCCTGACTTTGAATATCTAGGAATAACTCTGTTGGTAGTGAACAAAACACTCACTGCCACCAGCTGAATATCAGACCCTAAATCTAGCCAGTGAAAATCTAAATGGATACATGAAAAATGCCTGTCTACTTTTCAATATGCAGACTCTTCAGGATTTTCAAAGAGACAGTAGATGCATGCTTTCACTTCCAAAACTACCCCAGAAAAACAACATGCACACATTTATACTTGCTAATTGGTGCACCTAATTTTCAAAGATAAAATATGTGCACACTTTTCAAAATTGAAAGGTATATGCTCAAGTGCAAACCCTATTCCAGCTCCACTCTTGGGAGCACTTATATGCATGCAGGCTGTACATGAATTATTTTACTCACATTTAAAACAAGAAACTTTATTAAAATATTGCTTTACCTATGAAAATAACTTTAAAATTATTCTCTGAGCTTGTAAATGCTGAAAACTGCACTAAAACAGTCTGACTGATAGTTAGACTATGGGAGGCAGGCTAGCTAATTCCCACAGTTGGCAGTGACCACGAATATTCAATGCTAGGCCAATTCTGGCGACTGGCATTGAATATCCAGTTTATTTTTGGCCAGGATAAACTTAACTGGCTAAGTCAATATTCAGCACTGGCCAATTAAGTTTATAGTGGCAAAAGGTAGAACTGCTATTTAGTGTGTCTCAATTGGCCAGTCAGCACTGAAAATTGCCAGTTATTGCAAAATATAGCCAGTTAACTTTTAGCCGCTAACTGAGAATATTTAGCAGATATAACCAGTTATCTTGTGCTGGGGAGAGTGTGGTGCAGTGGTTAAAGCTACATCTGCAGCACCCTGAGGTTGTGGGTTCAAATCCATGCTGCCTCTTGTGACCCTGGGCAAGTCACTTAATCCCCCCATTGCCTCAGGTACATTAGATAGATTGTGAACTCACTGGGACAAACAGGGAAACATGCTTGAGTACCTGAATAAATGTATGTAAACCATTCTGAGCTCCCCTGGGAGAACGGTATAGAAAATTGAATAAATAAATATTTGGATTGATCTAATTAAGCACTATTTAACCAGTCAGAGCCTTTTCTGGCTGGTTAATAGCCTTGAATATCAGCCAATGTGGTGCTGGTGCCTGTTCTAGAAAGGAAGATAGGCAATTACCTTTTTTTAAATAGGTAGAGTACATATCTAGAGTAACTAGATATGTAGACAAGAGGCTGACTGAATTTTACTTTTGGTTTCGGTTATGGGGCTGAACCAGCACCAAATCCTTTTTCTGCCTGGTTTCAGTGTCAGCTGAAAGGTTATTTTTATTTTTAGTCATGTTCTTGGTTTTGGCCAAAAATGACCATATGTTTTCAGTGAAAGTTGAAAATTTGGGCTTTGTCCCATTTGTCTCCCTCCCTCCTCCCTGAACAGGAGTTGCCCCCTTCTCCCAGAGCCCCTTGAGTGCCTCCCTTCCTCTTGGGCCTATCAATCCCTGGTGGTCTAGGAGTTTGTTTGGAGCAGAAGTGATCCCCAGTTACTCTTGCCCTGCTTTCAAAATGAGTATCATGACTAGGGCATCACTCCTGCCCTGACTACACTACTAGATCTAGAAAGGGGAAAAGGAATACTGTCTTGTGATAAAAGTCCAAATATGCAGAAGAAAGGCAGGTGAGATATCAAGACAGGCAACAGCCACAAGTCTTTTTCCAATAGTCTTTATTATATTGGTCCCAACAAAGATCCTAGTTTTGGCTTTGGCTGAAGCCAGATGATGAGTTTAGTCTGAAGTTTCAACTACATCCGAAAGTTTTCATACAGTTTCAGTTTGGCAAAAACTGAAACCGTTGTCCCCCCCACCCCAAATTAGTTTTGGTGGGCCTCTAATATACGCACACATGTACTTAGATGCAAGCACTTACACCAGCCATAGAACTGGGGCAAATCCTTGTGCCTAGTCGCTGAACATACATGCATAACTTTGTTCATATGTACCCTCACCTGTAAAATACATGTACAGAATAATATATTTAAAAACAGATTGTGAGCCCAGTAGGGACAGAGAAAGTACCTGCAAAGAATATGTAAACTGCTTTGGTTGTATGACAGAAAGGCAGTAGATCAAGTCCACGATCTTGTATTTGTTTTACAGTATTATCAGGTTAGAATTGCAATGTGCATAAATACTTTATAAAATTAACAGGAGCAAACACAGAGGGCCCCTTTTACAAAGGTGTGCTAGGGCCTTAACGCGCGCCACCGTGCACTATAGCGGTAATTTTGTGCGTGCGCTAAAAGCCCTAGTGCACCTTCGTAAAAGGAGCCCAGTGTATATCCATACATTTAGACCTGCAGAGATGCCAAGTTACTCAGTTCCATGCCGCAGAGTCCTCGATTTCTTACCTCCATGTCCTGGTGCATTATGGAACTTGCAGCACTTATTTCAATGGGCAGGATTAGACGCTAGAAATCTCATACTGCTTTCAAAACTAAGCTTGTCTAAAAAGACTCCAGCGTGAAAGTGGGTAAGTTGGCATCATAAAATTCTTTCAATAGTGCTTTAGGCTCCCATAAATGTCTAATTCACACAGTCAGGCACCTACTCCCTTTGAAAACAGACCTGTATTTGACTGTTTTGAGCAGATGGTGAAGATGGAGTGACTGAATAGACCATATGGTCTTTTACTGCCATCATTTTCTGTTTCTGGCCAAGTCTTCAAATACTGACACAATTTAAAATGACTCTGTAATGTGGTATTTTATAACTAATTAAATAATTTTCAATAGTGATATCGAAAATGTCTGTTTAGTAGAGGAATTTTCATGCTTCATTGCGACAATTTGAATAAGAATACTTACCATATAGGCATTAAAGACCCCGCTGGGAGATGAGGGCATGGCGGAAGAGGAGGCTGGGAAGAGTCCCACAGCAGCCAGGTTTAAGCCAGGAATGAGATGGGATTGTAGCTAAAAAAAATATATTTTTTAAGTAAATTAATTTTAAGGTTAACTCAAAACATGAGGAAATCTAACAACTTCAGTATGAACAAACTCACATTCATAGCCGTGACGTCACTTTCGTAAGCCTCTCTGACTTTCTTCATAATCTCCTGTTCAGCTTTGAAGCAGTTGTCACTGGTGCCCTTTACTGTGATTGTCCTCTCAGGGTTGTACAAAGTCAAGTCCTGAAGACTGTGAAAGAATGACAAGAGCTATATACACGTGGCCATCAGATGGGCTGCAGATCAAGAGAATGGCTTGAGCACAGCAGTTTTCAGAATCCATTTAGCTGGGTAAAAACTGATTAATTTGGGTTAAAGTAGGGTTACCATATGGCTCCAGAGAAAGAAGGATGGATTGAAACATCCGGATTTTACTTCCATTGAAAGCAATGCTGGATCGCGGGGGGGGGGGGGGGTGGCACTCGTAAATCGAGTCAAAATCGCTTTCCGAGGCATCGATTTTACGAATGTTTTGCTCGTCTTGCAAAACACTCGCAAACTGGTGCACTCGTAAACCAAAGTTTGACTGTACAGTATTATCCCGTTATAACGGACTTCAAGGGACCTGGAAAAACAGTCCGTTATATTTCCGTTATAGCCAGAGCTGCATTTTTTTTAAACTTTATTTAGGGCAACTTAAAACAACGTAAATTGATGAACAACAGACACTGCACAAGCATATCAGCAACATCAATAACAAAATTTAGCAAACCAGAACACTGTACTGGAAAGAAAAATACTCTGTCATTTTTTTTCTGGGCTGCATTTTGATACTATATCACTGGCATATCATGTTCCTTGTAGGTGGAGCCTGCATGTCCATTATAGCCGAATAAAACTACAGCTAAAAACAGCTCTGGGGACCAAAATAGTTGTCCAGTATATCTGAAAGTCCGTTATATGTGAGTCCGCTATATCCAATGATTTTCTGTATGTTTATAATGACGCTCGGCCGGGACCAGCGGACCTCGTCCGCTATATGCGAGGTTCCATTATAAGCGAGTCCGGTATAATGGGATTATACTGCACCTAATTGGCTAATTAGTTTATGCATGGATCTCTGATCTGCACCCAAAATTGCACACCTAACCTTTGGGCAACCTATACAGAATCCAGCAATAGGTTTGCATAGTGCGCATTCTGAACAACATTAATTTCCAACTTAAACAAACAAAAACATAAAACGAAAAATTTCTGGATGCCCATCCCTAATGGAAAGTACAATTACCTCAAGTCTATAAATGGTGCCTAGGCACTGAAGAATGCAGTGCATAGTGCATGTCAATCTTAATAAGTTAGGTGTCTGAATCTTAGGCCCAATCTATTTATGCCATTAGCCTAAATACTGGTGCCTAAGTCCAAAACAGGCGCCTACATGAAAAATATGCCCCTGATCTGCCCCTGTTAAATAATTGTTAAATAATTAAACCCCCTCTTTTACTACGCCATGGCATGAGCATGGGAGCATTTAGTACCTGGGCTGTGGTAGAAACCTCTCCCGTGGCATAGTAAAAGAGGACCTAAGTTAGGCACCTAGAATGGCTATGCACTAGGGGCTCTTTTTACTATGGTAAACTAATGAATTTAATGCACACTAAAAGCTAAGAAACCCATTTTATTCCTATGGCCTTCTTAGCATTTAGCACACCTTAGTAAAAGGAGCCCTGTGTATGATACAATACGAGTTATGTGCATATTTAGAGAATGTGCAGACATATGTATGGATATGCTAATATTCTAAACATTTATGCATACAACTGGAGCTTAAATACTAGCATCTATTTTAAAGAATTACCCCCTTAGCGTTAATTTGACTTTTTCGGCACAGAAATTATGTAGTCTTACGGTGAAATGGTGATCTTCGTTTCTGAATCCTGCTCCACCTTTTTCAGATTTCGTCCCTCCTTTCCAATTAGTCGTCCCACAAAGTTGTTGTGTGCCAAAATTTTCAGGGGAACTTCATCAGCTCTTGACCAAGGAAATGAGAAAGAGAGATTAAATTATGATACTTTATAGTTTATTATTTCCAATAGGAGGAATTTTTTTTCACTCAGAGAATAGTTACGCTCTGGAACGCGTTGCCAGAGGATATAGTAAGAGCGGATAGCGTAGCTGGTTTTAAGAAAGGTTTGGAGAAGTTCCTGGAGGAAAAGTCTATAGTCTGTTATTGAGAAAGACATGGATAAAGCCACTGCTTGCACCTGTATCAGTAGCATGGAATGTTGCTACTCCTTGGGTTTTGGCCAGGTACTAGTGACCTGGATTGGCACTGTGAGAACGGGCTACTGGGCTTGATGGACCATTGGTCTGACCCAGTAAGACGATTCTTATGTTCTGCCAGAACACATCATCTATAAATCGTACCCAACAGATCATGTATTTAAAAAAGTCTGAGGGGTATATCTACTTTTCTTCAAATGCCCCCTTAAATAAATGTGCTATAGTGGGAGCAAATGAGGCTCCCATAGCTACCCCAGAGCACTGTTGATAGAACGTATCTTCAAACAAAAAATAATTCTGAGTTATTGCCACCTTACTCAAGCTATTAAAAATTCCGTAGTGACTACATGTGGTCGCATTCATTGATCTAATGATAATTTTAACACCTCCAGTGCCTCATCCTGTGGTATAGATAGATGTACAGTATATAGGGATGAAACATCCAGGGTGATCATATACGTCACCTCTTCAACAGATGTTTCCCAAGTGTGCAAAAGTTGCAAGAAATGAGTCAAATCCTTTTTCAGAAACCGTACCTTTGTTACACAAGGTCTTAAGTGTTTCAGATGGCAAAAATACCAGTGCCCAATTCTGGGTGAAGGAATTGGTTCTAAGGACCAAATTCTGTATAGGATGCCTACATTAGGCACCACTAGGTACCGTAATTGCAGATGTCTAGTGATGCCAAAAGTAAGATCTTAAGAATAGCCTTACTGGGTCAGACCAATGGTCCATCAAGCCCAGTGGCCCGTTCTCATGGTTGCCAATCCAGGTCACTAGTACCAGTTAGTGCTGCCCAATTCAGGAAAAAAAATTTCGATTCGATTTGATTCAGCCTATTGAATCGGTTTTTCGATTTGATTTGATGTTCCTGCCCAATTGGGTGGGTTTTTTTTTTCAAACATCCTGGTGGGTTTATTTTACAGCCTCTTTACCCCCTTTGCCTTCTCCTAACCACACTGGCGTTGTGGTGTAAACAAAATAAACAAACAAAAAAGACTTTTCCTCTCTGTTAAATCCTAGCTCACGTTTGCGGTCTAACACCAGCTCTGGCAGGATACACATTTCAAATCTGACATATTGTAATCACAAAACAGAAAATAAAATTAGTTTTTCTACCTTTTGTTGTCTGGTCATTATTCAAATTTTGTTGGTCTCAGGCTCTGGTTGTCTTCTGATAACTTGCTTGCCAGGGTCTCCTTCTTTCTTCTTTCTCCCTGCTAACCATCCATCTTCCATCTCTATCCTCTCCTTACGTTTCTCTTCCCTCCCCAGGAGGTCTGGCATCTTTCCTTTTTTTCGTCTCCCTCCTTTTCTTAACTACCCTTTCATCCAGCACCTCTCCTTCCTTCCCCCCACCACCCCAGGGTCCACCATCTCTCACTTTCTTTTCCCTCCTATCCAGTATGTCTAACCCCCCTCCACAGCATCCTTTGCGTCCAACTTCTCTCCCTTTCTGTTCCTTCCCTCCCTAAATCCCATTGTCCATCATCTCTCTCCCTCGCTCCCTCTCCTCTATTTTCAGACCCATTTCTTCCTCCCCAAAGTCCAGCATATGCACATCTCTTTGAACCCCCTTTCCTCCCTCCATGTACTTCTATACCAGGGCCCCCCTCCCCTGAAGGTCTGTCCTCCCTTGAAGGTCTGTCCCCCCTTTGAAGGCCTGCCTCCCCCCTTGAATACCTGCCTGTCCCCCCCTTGAAGACCTATCCCATCCCTGAAGGCTTGCCTGTCCCCCCCTTGAAGACCTGTCCCCCTTTGAAGTCCTGCCTCCCCCCTTGAAGGCTTGTCCCCCCCCCCCTTCAAGGCCTATCCCCCCTTGAAAGCCTATCCCACCCCTGAAGGCCTGCCTGTCCCCCCCTTGAACACCTGTCCCCCTTTGAAGGCCTATCCCCCCCTTGAAAGCCTATCCCACCCCTGATGCCTGCCTGTCCCCCCTAAAGGCCTGTCCCCCCCTTGAAGGCCTGCCTCCCCCACTTGAAAGCTTGTCCCCCCCCTTGAAAGCCTATCCCACCCCTTTGAAGTCCTGCCTGTCTGCCTGTCCCATCCCGAAGGACTGCTCACTCCCCCCCCCGCGGCATCGGGCTTCCATCCCCCTGGCCTTCCGCTTCCCCCCTGGCCTCCCCGCACTATTTACCTTCCAGCCGGAACAGCCTGCAAGCAAGATCGCAGTGTTAGTGATCTTAGTACCGCTTCGGAGATGGTTCCTCCGTCACGGTCCCGCCCCCTTCTCTGATGTCAGAGGAGGGGCGGGACCACGACGGGAGAAACCAGCTCCGAAACGGTACTAAGATTGCTAGCACTGCGATCTTGCTTGCAGGCTGTTCCGGCAGGAAGGTAAACAGTGCGGGGAGGCCGGGGGGGAGCGGAAGGCCGAGGGGGTGGGAGCCGGGAGCCGAACACTGGGGGGGGGGGAAAGCCGACAGCAGCACTTCCCGACTGACCCGCCCCCTCGCCTTCTAAAGCAGGTGCGGCAGCTGCCGCTCCTGCTTTAGGGGGCGAGGGGGGAGGATCAGGCGAATCGGGAAGCCATTTTTTTTTTGTTTTGAACCGATTCGAATTGATTCACCCGAAGTGAATCGGTGAACCGATTCGAATTGTGAATCGGGCAGCACTAGTACCTGACCAAAACCCAAGGTGTAGCAATATTCCATGCTACCGATACAGGACAAGCAGTGGCTTCCTCTGTGTCTTTCTCAATAACAGACTATGGACTTTTCCTCCAGGAACTTGTCCAAACCTTTCTTAAAACCAGCTACGCTATCCGCTCTTACCACAACCTCTGGCAATTCATTCTAGAGCTTAACTATTCTCTGAGTGAAAAAAAAATTTCCTCCTATTGGTTTTAAAAGTAGTTCCTTGTAACTTCGGGATCCATGCACAACCTTTTTTTAATTGGCTTAATCGACATGGTAATTGACTGTGCTGGTTTTCGGCCAATCAAAATTACCAATCAAGAGTTTGGTACTGAACTCATAGGACGTCTTGCAATGCATAAGTCAAAGTGCTCTCTGACACCTAACTGAAAAGTAAGCATGGTGCTATGTGATTAATTTTAACCTACACCAGCATGCATTTGAGCCCATCTCCTCCTTTAAAATGATAACTTACAGCTAGACATCAAGTTACCCAGACAAAAGTTATTCAATGTTTAAGGTAGCAAATTCAAAAGTAAAACATACTGTAGATTTGTATGGCTAGCCTTTGGAATTAATGTGACATCACTTGAATATTGTCTTCTCTGTAGTTTGGAACAAACAAAAAAGGGGGCCCGTATATTCCACAGTCAAAAATTGGAAGTCCAAACACAAAAGAAGAAAAGAGACTGTGGAATCCAATGATCTTCACAAGGCATTTATTGAGACAAGTCAATTAAAAAGAAATAAAATGATTTCCACTTATGAATGACTGACATATGATGTAATACGGACCCAACACAGTCCGGGTTTCAGCTAAAAGCCTTCTTTAGGGGTCCAGGTCAGTATTCACTCAATGGTATAAAACAGGGGTGCCCACACTTTTTGGGCTTGTGAGCTACTTTTAAAATGATCAAGTCAAAATGATCTACCAACAATAAAATTTAAAAAAACACAAAGCACACTACATGCAGAGAAAATGTTAATTATCATTTATATTCTGCGGGTTTTCAAAGAGGTCAAGGCAGATGACTTTATGCAATGTCACCTCAGGAACAACTATACAAAAATAGACAAATATACCCCCTCCATTTTTACTAAACCGCGATAGTGGTTTTTAGCACAGGGAGCTGCGCTGAATGCCCTGCGCTGCTCTCTATGCTCATGAGTCTCCCTGCGCTACAAACCGCTATTGCTGTTTAGTAAAAGGGGGCTATAGTGCAAAATATAGACAGCAGATAAAAATTCTCAAAACGGACACATTTTGATCACTAAATTGAAAATAAAATCATTTTTCCTACCTTTGTTGTCTGGTAATTTCATCAGTCTCTGGATGCACATTATTCTTCTGACTGTGCAGCCAATATTTCTTCCCTTCTTTCAGCCTGCTGTATGCTTCCAGACCTCATTCCCTCCGCCAACTTTTTCTTCCTCTCTCCCTGCCCCCTCCTCTTTCTTTCTTTTTGTCTTTCTTTGTCTCCCTGCCCCCCCTTTCTTTGTGTGTCTTTCTCTCTCCATGCCCCCTTTCTTTTCTGTCTCCCTGCTCCCTCTTCTTTCTGTCTCCCTACCTGCTCTCAAGCCATTGCCGCCACCATCGGAATTTCATGGTGAATTTCATGATGAATTTCATGGTGAATTTCATGGTGAATTTCATGGAATTTCACCTCCAAACCACCGCCGCCCCAAGCTCTCCCTGCTTCCCCACTCAGAAGTGTCGGGCCGACCAGATTTCCTCTCCCCAGTGTCATTTCTGATGTCGGAGAGGAAGTTCTGGGCCAACCAGGCAGCGATTGGCTGGCCCAGAACTTCCTCTCCGACATCAGAATTGACATCGGATAGGGGAAGTTGGTCGGCTCGGCGCTTCTGAGTCAGGAAGCAAGTAGAACGCGAAGGCAACGCGATCGACTCGCGTTGCCTTCGCGATCTACCGGTCAATCACAATTGTCCTTCTGGGCACCCCTGGTATAAAAGATATATAACAAATGTGGATAAAAACCTTGCCCGTGAGTGGCAAAGTAAAACACTTCTGTTTTACTTTGCCACTCTCGGATGAGGAGTGAATACTGACCTGCACCCCTGAAGAAGGCTTTTAGCTGAAACACGGACCGTGTTGGGTCCGTATTACATCATACGTTAGTCATTCATAAGTGGAGATCATTTTATTTCTTTTTAATTGACTTGTCTCAATAAACGCCTTCTCTGTAGCTTGTCATTTTCTTATGGTTTCAATTAGTTCTTACATTTTGGTCTCCTTCGCCTCCCTCTGCATGATATCCCAGATCATCCTACATGCAGCAGAACATCCTTCAGGAGTTGAGTGAATGCTGATGGCTTTCTCCGCTGCTCCAGAATTTTCCTTCCTATGTACATCAATTCTTTGCAAAAAGACACCATTTTTTTTTTTTTAAAGTTCACATAGTTTATTGAGTTTTATAATAATAAAACAGTGCCAACATTGGTAGTGCTCCCAAAGAGGAGGCACAAAAATATAACAAGTATAAACACATGTCTAGTACATTCAATTGCGATGAATAGTATGAAATACATATGCATATAATGTAAAGTAAAGTAAAAGAAAGCAACAAGTGTCAAATGAATGGTATATAAAATTCCAATTTTTAAGTCATTCCTTTATAGTAGCATAATAATATAGTAAATGAAGGCAGAAGAAAGTTTCGTAGAAGAGGGTGTAAGTCTTAGAAGCAAAAAATGTTTCCGTCTTCTCTGTCTAACTCTGGCTACATCTAGAAATGTTCTATATACCAAAGGGCTATACACGTTACAATGTCCTACAGTAACTGTTACCTAGGAGGGGAAAAAATAATTCAAGCGCTCACAGGTTCTGCCAATAGATTAAACTAGTGCATTACCTGCCATGTGAGCTATCATTAGCCTTAAAAAAAAAACCTCCGGGTTTTGATTTTTTCAATTTTTTTTTAAGTTTCTTTTTTTTTTTTTCTCTATATAAGTTGTACTTTTTCTTAAATTCTTTAAGAGAAGCACTTAGCTTGAAATGAAGACCCAGATTCAATGGAGCTTCTTCAGGATAGTACTTAACTTAGTTGGTCATTTCTGTTTTCATTTTCATAAGAGTGCTGTGTGCATCCAGTTTCCGAAAATGCCAGCCTTCATAAATTCAGAAGGCTGGCGTTTTCAGAAACTGGGTGCGCACAGCAGCACTCTTTTGAAAATGAAAACAGAAATGACCAACTAAGTTAAGTACTATCCTGAATGACCGGTTCCTGAAGAAGCTCCAAGAGTGAAATGGAAGCTCTATTGAATCTGGGTCTTCATTTCAAGCTAAGTGCTTCTCTTAAAGAATTACAACTTCTATATAGAAAAAAATAAGAGATTTAAAAAAAAATTGAACACCCTCCCCCCCCCCCCAAAACCCACAGATATTTTTTTAAGGCTAATGCACTAGTTTAATCTATTGGCAAAACCTGTGAGTACTTGAAGTCTTTTTTCCCCTCCTGTAGGGCATTGTAACATGTATAGCCCTTTGGTATATAGAAGATTATTTTTGGGGAATATTATTTTGTGATTTATATCTAGAAATGCCCATTTGAAAATTAAAGAAACATTGTTTCCTGTATTTAAAAAGTAACTTTGAAACCAAATCTTTTTCAGAAGCTAAAGCAAATATTGTAACCAAAGTAGCTGGAGAAATTGAGCCCAGGTCAACAACAATCCTAGTTCAATTTGAACTGTCCAAAGATGCTGCTGAATCAGTAGAGTGATCAGCTTCTTCACCAATAGAAATCAAAAAAGGAAAGCAAAATGTCCACTGGTAAACCCAACACTCCAACCAGTTACTTTCAAGGAATTATTCTGATATAAGTCCAGTATCCAAAGGAAAACTTATAAAGCAAAGATTTTAGCACCTGGACAAATTTTCCAATGATTCCAGTTTTCTCTGCATAACCAAATTATATTTCCTTATAGCTGTTTGCAAACATTTCAGTTTATTTACCTTAGCCTCCCAAAAAATCCAACCTCTTTTCTAGATTAACCATTTTGGAAGCATGATCTAAAACATTTATTGCCGCTGGAAGTCTTGGCAGCTATTTTCATTGCTGAAAGAGCATGGGCAGGAGCGAGTGGGAATCACTCCTGCCCCAGCATGCCACTAGACTACCAGGGATACGAGGTAGGCCTGGAGTCTTTCCTCTGGGTCTGGGAGAGGAGTTGATGGGGAAAAGTCTCCCGATTCAGGAGGTGGGGTGGCTGGGCTGGGCTGATGGCAGTGTGGCAGAAGCAGAGAAGGAACACTAGTGGGAGGGAGAGTGATAGGAATGGTACTTTGGGAGGTGGGGAACTCAAATATAAACTGGGACACCCAAAGCCATACGGATAATTGGACATCCAGATAAAACCTTAACAACATCACCAACATTTAAAGAGGAAATCCCAGAGAAAAGAGTAACAGCGGGATCTGGATAGTCCCTACTGCCGCCCATACAACCCCCCCCCTCACTTTCTCCTGTCCCAATTAACTAAGAGACAACACACATAATTTGGAACATAGCCGCAGCTCAATTTATTAATCAAGAAGAGCAAATAAATTAATTTGCATATATTAACATCCTCAACACATTAAACTTCAATAGAACAACATCTGCAAGCTGCCCCCGACCCCGCCATAAACAGCATAAGTCTGAGGGGTGGCCCCTTTAACCGGGTCACCAGACCCCAAGGCACAGCTCCCAGCCGGCCCACCACTCATCGCAAAACAACTGTGATGCCTTACATGCTCTTGATTTTGTACAAATTATTTCTGAATGACACATAAATCTGGACATGTTCTTGACTTGATTTTTCTTCCCAGAATGTTGCCGTCAGCGTAACACAATGGCCTGTTTCTTTTTCCTTTTTCTGATCATTCTTTAGTGAAATTTTTCTGGCAGGACCTGATGATTCACATGTCTAGTTTATTTCTAAGGAAGTCCCTGATGCCTCAGGCCCCTCCCAAGGGAGCAGCCTGAGGCATCTGAGCTAATCAGGGCCTTAGGCCCCTCCCCGTGCAGAGAGGAGGAGCTGGAGGTGTTTTCAGTACCTCCTGCTCCCAACTTTAAGGTACGGGGCATGGGGCACTGGAGGGGGAGGAGGCCTCCGGATGCAGGAGAAAGTGGGCATCCCTCCTGCCTTTTTCTTCGGGGGCAGGTCTTATTGGGCAGGAGGGAGTGAGCATCCCTCCTGCCTTTTTCTTCGGCGGGAGGGGAGGGGAAGGTCTTTCCAGGCAGGAGGGAGTGGGCATCCCTCCTACCATTTTTTTGAGGGGGAGAGGGAAAGGAGTGGGTGCCTTCATGGCAGGAGGGAGTGAGCAATCCTCCTGCCATTTGTTTTAGGGTGGGTTACCGCGTTAGTCAGAGGGGGAGGCGTGCAATTGTCAGGGGTCATTTGGGAGGGCTGTTGGTAGCAGTGGGGGATTTTTTTTTTATGGAGCAGATATTTTGCATGTGTAATATTTATATTTGTATATTTTTGATTAAATGCTAAAGGAAGGGAATAAATTTATTTATTTGATGTTATACTAGAAAGAAATTCAAGTGATGTATTTAATTTTAAATGTTTTATTATTTGTACACTTGTTGTAAGATTAAAAAATGAATAAATAATTTTTTTAAAAAAAGAAAAGAAAAAAACAACAACAGGCAGACCTGACAGTAACACAGTTACCAACAGGTCTACAGCAATTGGGTTTTAGGATCGGTAAAACCTGATGCTAAATAGAGGAAAAACACGTGGTGGGCCATTTAGTGCATCGGGTCAGTTAGCAGCAATCGTCTAATCGCTGACTTTAGTGAATCTAGCCCTTAGAGCAGTGCCCCAACAGCAGATATCTCCTTTGTTCAATCACAGCACATTCAATAGCTTTTATATCGAACATGAAATAAGCTGAAGAACTTACCTGTGCTGGAGCAGGGCAAAAGTTCACAGGTTCTTTATAAGGGGCAGATAGCTCACCATATCAACCACACCACACACATAGCTCAGCTGCAGCCATAATATTCACTAACATCTGAACCATTAATCTCAATCCCTAATTAAGATCTCACGTTTTATTAAGAGTGCAAAGCTCAACTGGGGCCATAATATATACGAGGGATACCATGTTTTCAATAATGGGTGTAAAACTTTGGAATTCACTCCCTGGCATTTTGAGACAATGTAAAGATTGTATGAATTTTAGGAAACAACTGATATACTAATTGCTTGTTGATGCCTTTATGTAATTCATATAGATGGAATACTGATATTTTCTGGCTATGCACTGTCCTTAAGGAATGATGTGGCAGAAGAATTAGACGAAGTAAGAACTCCAACCTGTAAATTATGAAATGCTAATGTAAATTTCTGGTTTATGTTTTGGATCTTGGTGTGTTTCAATAACGTGTATGTGATTTTGTACATTGCTTTGATTATAAGCGGTTTATAAATCTTTAAATCAATAAGTATTCTCAATCCCTACTAAAGATCTTATGTTTTATTAAGAGTGCAAACCTCAACTGGGGCCTTAATCACTGTTCCCTCTAAGAATCTGAGCCGGAGTCCTCCAAATGTGCAGTATCCATTGGCAGGACTTTAGGTGGAAGGTTCACGCTCATCTTAGGGGGAACAGTGGTAATATTCATTAACATCTGAACTAATAATCTCATTCAATATCTTACATTTTATCAATAGTGTAAACCTCAGCTCTGGCCATAATATTCACTAACATCCAAACTAGTATTCTCAATCCCTACTAAAGATCTCACACTTTATTAAGTGTGCAAACCTCAACTGGGGGTCATAATATTCATTGAATTAGAAATCAAAGAGCAGTGGGAATGACCAGAAGGATGAACTCCTTTATTGTAAAGTAACAAAAGCCACAAAAGTCTTAAAGGATAAAAAGGCACGGACTTCTTTAAGGCTTTTATTACTTCACAATAAAGACAATAAGTGTTGGACTACTCATTTATGTAAATGTACACTTACCCACATGGATGGCAGTACTCTATAAATGTAAGCACCAAGATATAGAATTAGAGGGTTAGTGTCCACCTACTTAGCGCACTGGTTAGAGCTACAACCTCAGCAGCCTGAGGTTGTGAGTTCAAATCCCACACTGCTCCACGTGACTTTGGGCAAGTCATTTAATTTCTCATTGTCCCAGGTACATTAGATGAGCCCACCAAAACAGATAGGGAAAAATGCTTGATTACTTGAATGTAAACCACTTAGGCTATAAGTGGTATATACAATGTTCCCCCGTGAATTTGTGGTCTGTGGTTCACGGGCCCAGTCATTCACAGTATTTTCCAACTGCGAAGGGGAAGCAGGAGAGGGCAGCTGGAGTGCCGGCAAGTGAAGGAAATCACTTGTGGTATGCTCCGACCGCCTCTTCCTGTACTAAAGTCGGGCCTCACCAATCAGGAGCTGTTATTTATTTATTTATTTTTGTTCCTACTGCAGTTCTTTGTGACTCTTGAGCAATGGAGGGTTAAGTGACTTGACCAGAGTATACCTTTAACTGTGTGAGTACAGCACTAAAAAAAAAACAAAAAATAAAACTAACCCCCTCTTTTACAAAACCACAAAAGCGGTTTTTTAGCGCCGGCCAGTTCGCTGAATGCTCCACGCTGCTCCAACGCTCACAGAGATCCTATGAGCTTGAAGAGCAGCGCGGAGCATTCAGCACACCGGCTGGTGCTAAAAACCGCTTTTGTGGCTTTGTAAAAGGGGAGGTGAAATAAGCTAAAGGACCCTTTTACTAACACTTAGGGCTTTAGCGGTTTAACACTTGTAACAGCATGCGCTAATTTGCCGGACGTGCTAGCCACTACCACCTCCTCTTGAGCAGGCGGTAGTTTTTTAATTAGTGCGGGGGTTAGCGCGCGCTAAAAAAGTAGGCGCAATAAAGCCTCTAACGCGTCGTCGTAAAAGGAGCCCTTATTTTGCACTAATGTTTTTAACATGAACTGCCACCATGGCCCAATTCTAAGAGCATGGCAGCAGATTCTTTTTGATTTCTGCATTTTATGATCTTTCACTTACTCAGAGTAGGAGTCCCTATATTAAAGATAACCACAAAACCATGGAAGTAAAGCAATGCTTAATATATTCATCAGTTTTGTTCTGACATCATTATGAAGTGAATGGGGATCACATGAAGAAACGAAGCTTTTTAAATACCAAAAGCTTTTCATCAGGGAATGGATTTACTCTTTTTCAAATGCAGTCTAATGACCCACACCCCTCTTCTGATTCTCAATCTATAGCACTTTGCCAAGCTTCCTTAGGTTCTTCACACTTACTTGGACTGAGTCTGTTTAGTGATATTGCGAATTGTAGCTCCCTCTTTCCCAATTATGGCTCCTATAAACTGTGTGGGCACCAGGAGTCTGAGTGGGATGTCAACGGGCTGTTTTACAGGTGTCGCTGCAGGAACTGGAGACTCTTGTCTAATTCCTCCTCGAGATCTAAAGGCGGGTCTGCGTCCATTTTCTGCACTCGATAGGGACTGTTCATCCGGAATATAGGAGACTTTCAGTACATAATTATCCATTTGGTGCCCATTAAGCTTCATGATAGCCCTTCAAGAAAGAAAGAATTAGCAAATTCAGAACTGCAAAACATTTGTAAATAGATGGTGATTAATGCATAAATCCCAAAATCATATTATAGTACATTACTCTTGGAGGAACTGTACATACATTTTGCATATAACTGTGGCAATTTAGAAAGGGTTACTTATTTAAAAATGGCCATTTACTCATGTGTATCAGGCTGTACGAGGTCTGACAATTAAGTTCATTAACTCATCCTAGAAAAAGTGCCACATACCTCATAGTTGAATATCACTACGGTCACCTTCAAAGTACTCCCCTTGGGAAGTTATGCACTGATGCCAGCACCTAGTCCACCCTTCAAAGCAATTTTGGAACTCTTTTTTTCTGGAATGCCCATCAGAGCTGTCATCGAATTAACCTTGATGTCCTAATGTCATCAAAATGTCTTGCTTTCAATATTTCCTTTATCTTCAGATAAAGAAAAAAATCATTGGGGGGGCCAGATCAGGTGAGTAGGGAGGGTGTTCCAACACAGTTATTTATATACTGGCTAAAAACAGTGCCACGTGAGCTGGTGCATTGTCATGCCATTTCTGCACACACCTTTCTTATGCCAAGATTTTCAGTTAAGATTTTCCTGTTTCTTTATTGATGTTTACTTGGTCTGCTATGCTTCTGACAGTCAGCCGACGATTTTGACACATGATTCGATGAATTTTCGCAATGTTTTCATCAGTTCTGCTCGTTATTGGCTGCCCTGACTTCTCTTCATCAGTGACACTTTTTCTCCCCTCAGAAAATTGTTTAAGATACATTAAGATTTAAGATACATTAGGTACACTGCCGTTTTCTTCATGGCATTATCTCCATAAACTTGGACTAGCATGCTTCTAATTTCATTTCCACTCTTGCCAAGTTTAACAAGAAATTTATCCCCTCTTATACAAAACTGTGATAGCAGTTCCTAGCACGGGGAGCCGCGCAGAATGGCCTGTGCTGCTCCTGACGCTCATAGGGACTCAGCGAGCGTCAGGAACAGTGTGGGCCATTCAGCACGGCTCCCCGTACTAGAAACTGCTATCACAGTTTTGTAAAAGGATGCTTTAACATTTGTTCGTTGCTCTAATTCAAGCTCCAACATTCTCGCAACGGCACACAAAAATGTGCAACAAGAATAATGAACGCCACTCAGCAAGACACCGCCACTTGTCGACATGAACACAGCTGTGAGATACTGATATACCAAGATTATGAAATCTTACTGAGCAGTTTGTACAGGGCACGGTGGCAAATTCATGAACTTAATTGTCGGACCTCGTATGTATAAGTTAAGTCTAGAAAGGGCACTACTTAAACATATATGCCAGCAACGTGTCCAGATGTCAAGATGTGGAATTTCCTTACCTCAGTAGTATTGTAGGTAGGCTGGCTCAGAGGCAGAATTAGATCAGACAAGGCAACAAGGGGTGTTATGCATCTTCACAAAATGTATGGGATCAACATTCAGTTAAAGGCAGTGAACATTTTACTATTTAATGCTGGGCCTTGTGGGGTCTTTGGGGTTTTTTTGAGCAAGCTAGAACATACTGGTGAAGTCAATATTCAGAACTTAATCGACCATGATCTAGATTCTAGAACATAATGATAGGACCGCAGGATGAATAAAAGTCATTGATTTTGGGAAAAAAAAACATTTTTCAAAAACTGATTTTTTTTTTAAATAAAATGCCTTTTTGCAGAAAAATCTATCCGAAGATAGTTTTCTATTTAAGATATATTATAGTCCAAAGTTATTCATAATGAAATAAGGATTAGTTTTTAAATGTGTGTGTGGTTCAGTTGTTAGAGCTACAGCCTTGGCACTGTGAGGTTGTGGGTTCGAATCCAGCATTGCTCCTTTTGCCCTGGGCAAGTCACTTAATCCCCATTGCCCTTTTGTGGGAGCCTGCCGGGACAGTTAGGGAAAAATGCTTGAGTACCTGAATAATTTATAATCCACATAGAATTGTAGGATATGTGGAATATAATTTTTTTTTTTTAAGTTTAAATTTTTTGGTAAATGAGTTCCATTAATCCATTCATAATATCTCAGGCAAAATTTAAATCAGTCTTTCTGACTAGTGATTTAAATAAAAATCCACCCTGTAGGACTGATTTCTGAATATTGGCCAAGTTTTGACTTCACTTCTGGAATGCCCCCAACATACCAGTTAAGTGTCACTAAAAATGACCAGATAGCCGTGAACAAGCGATTTAACTGGTCGGTGGCCATTTCAATCATTTTGAATATCAACCCGTTTGTGTTATTTTGATCTCTACAGCACCTTTCCTCTAAATCAATGTGTCGCATACTTTTTAAAGCGTGGCACACTAACCTTGCGACTGGAAGGCACCCGAAAATGCGTGGACGATGACACGATGACATCATGTGCATGCGTGACGTCACCACATCGACGTTCACGCATGTGTGGCTGTCCTCTAGCCGCAGCTCTGAGCCTCCTATTACCACTGGCGGAGAGGTGAGGAGAAGAGGCTGCGGTGACAGCAAGGAGAGGTACTGGGGCTGGCTGACTGACTACAGGTTATGCCTCTCGCCGCGAGATACCGGCGCCTCTCCTCCTCGCCGGCATCTCACGGTATTGAGTCAGGACAGTTGAAGCATTTACAAATAGTGCAGAATACTGCAATTAGATTATTAGGCCGGGCATTTATTCATGATCATGTGACACCTTTGTATTTAAAATTCCATTGGTTACCAATAGAATTTAGGATCAAATTATTTCAGCTACAGCCTTCATATCTTTCTAATTTGGTGCTATTTTAAGCCCCAAGGCGTTTGTTACGATCTCGAAGGCACATCTTGCGTCAACTAGAGATTGTGCATTCTTTTATTTAGTTCCGCGGTTATGGAATAATCTGCCCATAGATTTGAGAAAAGAAGAATCATATATAAACTTTAAAAGACATTTAAAAGCACATTTTTCCCAATTGGCCTTTTCAACTTAGAACAGAATTTGGGACTGTGATCTGTGTTTATGTAATGATTAATTCTGTATTTAAGTAATGATTAATTCTATAATAGAAAATTTTTAGCTGTATGTATTAATTATGGTTCACTGAGATTTGATTCTTTTACTATTAGAATTGTTATTATTGAGATGTTTGCATGCTTGTTTTCTCTTTGTGGTCTCTTTAAGAAAAATGATGCTAAAAAAAAAATTTTTTTTTAAACTTTTGCTCTTAATCTTTCCTTTTCTATTTTTAATGGAGTTCTTTTCTTGATGAATATGAACTATGTATTGTAAACCACTTGGATCCTATTAGGCTCTTATGCGATATATAAAGTTCTTAATAAACATAAACAGATTGGGCAGACTGGATGGACTATTCGGGTCGTTATCTGCCGTCATCTACTATGTTACTATGTTAAACAGAGTAGTGTGCCGTGGAACATAGTTTGCAAAACACTGAATAATTCTCAAAGTGAAAGTAAGCTCATACTTCTCCTTGAAACATGTCGTAAAGTCCACAGGTAGAAGAACCCCTGCACTTTGTAACCATGTGGGCTGAATCAAATGTGTTTGCAAAGTGTGATAACAACGTATTAATACTGAGAGGTACTATATAACAAGACATTCATATGAAAATAATCATCTTACCGTCTGGCATGCTCCTGCTTTGCATAGGTTACATTCACAACTGCTGTCTCGCTGTCTGTGTTCACTTAAATAAAAACAAGTATGTTAATTAACTAGATGTTTTCACCATTAATGTGTTACTTTTTTTATAGTTAGGGTTTTACTAAAAGCACTAGTGTGTCATGCATTAACACACATTATTAACCCCAGGGAACATTTTAGGCAAAGGAACCTGACTACTAGAAACAGAGAGAAATGAAGGCAGATAAAGACCATATGGCCTAGCTATCCACTATAGAGAGTTACACGGGGACAGAAATCCCACCCATCCAGAAATCCCTACCTGTCCCCGCCAGGATCCTCTCCGTCCCCACCCGTCCCCGTCAGGATCCTCTCCGTCCCCACCCGTCCCCGTCAGGATCCTCTCCGTCCCCACCCATCCCCGTCAGGATCCTCTCCGTCCCCACCCATCCCCGCAAGGAATTACCTCCATCCCCGCCCGTCCCCATAAAAAGCAGCAATTACTTCTGACAGGATCATCAATTCCAGTTTCTTTTGTGTTTGCGTTGCTGCTTTCCTTGTGGAACCTCTTTGGTGGAACCCTTTTTTTGTTTTCTGTTCAGGTAATTAACTTATAAACCCCCTCTTTTACTAAGGCTGACGTGTCCATTATATTATATGGATGAACCCTGCTTCCTAAGCCTTCCATCCCCGTGGGTGTCCCGTGGCCAGAGGGGGGTCCCCGTGGGAGTCCCGTGGGTTAGGGGGGATTCCCGCAATCCCCGTTCCCGTGCAGACCTCCAATCCACTATCCCTTCCTCTCCCTTAGAGATCCAACATGCTTGTCCCAAGCTGGCTTGAATTCAGATACACTCTTTGTCTCCACCACCTTCATCGGGAGGCCTTGCCAAGCATTCACCACCCTTTCCATGAAAAAGTATTTTATGTCACTTCTGAATTACTACTACTACTACTTATCACTTATATAGCGCCGAAAGGCGTATACAGCGCCATTTTGACTTGGGACAACTTATGTTTGATTCTCCCCTTATTACTTCTCTGCCTGCATCCAGTATTTGCTCCTGAGGAAGGGGATCTATTCCCTGAAACGGAGCTCTGTTGAACAAGGACTTCTTTACAATTGAAGAGCTTCAACTACTGAGTTTATGCACAGATAAGTACAAACTGTTGTGCTTTTCTTACAAACTATTTTGAAGCAGTGGATGCTAGGGGAGTTTATAAGAACTTTTTGATTCTATCCTTACAGGTTTGATCTCAGCAGATGTTTGTTAGAAATTATTATTGCACATTGGGAGTGACTATGGTGCTAATATTTGTAAAAAATTAAGATTTAGAATTAAGAAAACACAATTAGAGCACTCTTTTTTTTCACTGGATTTTATATAGTTGTTTAAGATCCGAAAATGTTTCACGCTTGAGTACCTTTTGGGTAACATTTGCTCATGACTTATTACAGGCTTGTCCTGATTATAGAGGACCTTTACAACTCATTAATTTATTAATACGTTTTGAATTTGTGTCATTTGGCACGCTTGCACTTCCCAGTTACAATATATTAATATAGGAAGATTTTTTGCGTTTTGTCTATCTAGATTATTCTTCTTTTGTGGGTTTACTATTGAATGAGCACTGTACATTTTGCCTGCTGGACTGAGAAAATATGACCACATCACATATTGTTATCGTGAATTGCATTGGTTACCTGTGGAGGCACAAATTCTTTTTAAATCGGGGTGTCTCTATTATAAGGTATTAATGGGTTTGGTTCCATCCTACCTGAGTTGTATTGTTATTCTTCTATGCAACACTCCTGTATTGCCAAAGGTACAAAAATATCACGATAAAACCCTCTCTTTTCAAATTGCTTTATGGGACAAGGATTTCAAGCAGCTTTCATCATCATCCATTCCTTACCTTCATTACAGGAAACAACTTGAGACTTTCTTGTTTATTAAATTTCTTAGCTCTTAATACTAACATATTCTTCACGTTTATTTATGTATCATAGCTAGTCTTTTGTAAACCGCATTGAACTTTACAGTAATGGCAGTCTAGAAATAAATTCTTATGTTATGTTACAATCTAAATTGGACAGATAGACATGACATATAAGGTTGGGGATGCAGAACCCAAGGTGAGAGGAGTTAGGAGTCGAAAGCACTCTCGAAGAGGTGAATCTGAATCTGTCCCCTTCACTTTCATCTTATGCCCCTCATTCCAGATTTCCTTTTAATTGAAAGAGACTTGCTTCATGAGCACTTGTGCCACGTAGATATTTAAACCGCTATCATATCTCCCCTCTCCCACCTTTCCTTCAAAGTATCCAAATTGAGATCTTTAACTCTGCCTCTGAATGCCTTATGCTGAAGACCAGCAGCCATTTTAGTAGCCTTCCTCTGGACTGACTCCATCTTGTTTATATTTTTTTGAAGGTGCAGTCTCCAGAACTGTATCGAGCTGTGGATTTGCAGACAGTTAAAACTTGGGTTATTTTACCTTGATATCTGGGCCCTAACATGACTTGTGCTATATCACCCCATGTAGCATTAGACCATTTGTATTGTAATGAGATGCAAAAGATGTAACTGCATATATTGCATCTCATTACTACCTACCGGTAACTTGCAACGGCTTAATTATCACTGTGGTATTTTTGGTTAGGTAACGATTAAGCCATTTAATTAACATAAAGGTCCAAATAACAAGCCTTAAGGTCCTAATGCTGCCTGATTACCATATATACTCGAATATAAACCGGAGAATTTTTAAAAACCAGAAACAAAAGACCAGATTCTATATAGGACATCTACATTAGGTGTCGATAGGAACCCTAATCAAGGATGCATAGCCTAATTTTGGAATCCGTAGCAACCTTTTTTTTAAATTGGCATGCTAATTAACCATGCCAGTTTTTCAGCCAAAAAAAATAAAAAATTAAATCACCAATTAAAAGTTCCACGTGGAACTGTTAGGACATCTAGTGATGCCTAAGTCAACGCTCCTTTCGACGCCTAACTACACCTATCTGAAAAGTAGGAATAGTTAGGGGTGGAGAATAGGCTGGGTTGACTTAAGCATCACTAGGTGTCCAAGTTAGGAACTGGTAAATTAGGCCAATTAAAACCTGGCCTAATATACTGGTGCCTATCTGTAGAATACCTAGTGATGCTTAAGCATGCCTAGGACTGCTAGGTGAGATTCTATAAAGAACGACTAGCGGTTGATTGAATTTAGTCCAAAATGTCAAACTCCACTCTCTGGGCAACTGAAGCCCCAACGGTTGAATTTTTGGAAGGCTACAAAAAAAGTTGCAGTACTCAAAATGTTATCAATTCATAAACCAGTGCAACTAAATCCCAGGGAGGGCCTACAGGGGAGGGGGAAGTGAAAGTGGGGGTATGGAGAGAGGGGTATCGGCTCAGCTCAGGAGGGGGATTTTTTTTGGTCAGGGATTGGAGGGGGAGTTTTGTTTATGGCTTTGGTTTCTCCTAAAACTGAGTAGCCAATTTTGGTTGCAGATTCAGTTTGGGCAGATTCTGTTTTATCACTACTGCTCTCTAGCATTTTTCTTTCTCTACTTCCTACCCTGGTGCCAGATCACAATATTAGTGCTTTTGTTTTACAGATCTTATCCTCCTTGTGGTCTACACCAATCCTTATTCACCTATTCTTGAGCAGATGAACTCTTGCTTACATGCTGTGTCCACCAAGCTTTTTAAATATCATCTTAAATGAAACCCAACAAAAATTCTTGCCATCTAGATTATAGGCAGGTCAATTCAGCTATCTATTTCCTTTTTCCTGGTGGGTTCTTCTGTTTCACTAACTGATTCTCTCTATCACTTGGTGATTCTTTTAGACTCTCAATCAATCTTTGAAGCTTAAGTGTTGGCTACTATTCAGGTTTCTTTGCTTTCTTATAAATTCATTCAATCAAGCATTAAGCCCAACATACTCTTGTCTCTTTTGAGGTTAGATTAATGTAATATTATTCAATGTGGTCATAGGATTTCTGATCTTAAGTACCACAGACTGCACAAAATATGCTGATTAGACTTCTTGTGTGGTGCTTCTAAATTTTATCATGTGACATCATTTTTGAATCGTTTTACACAGGGCTGCTAGAATATTTACAGTATATACTCGAATATAAGATGAGATTTTTGGGCCACAAAATGGGGGTCTTATATTCGGTTCAGTTTGATCTTATTTTAGCCCTGCTCTTCCTGTTCTATCATTGAATGGAATTCCTCTGTTTTTACTTTACATTGTAAGCCTGTAAACTTCCCAGATAACTGGATGATGAAACGTCTCTGTAAATAATCCTGTCATCGTTCCAGTCTCCTCTGCTCGGAGTCATCTTTGATTTTGACCTCTCATTTTCTATGCACATCCAACACACTGCTAAAGCTTGTCACTTCTATTTTATTTATTTAAAAAATTATATCCTTCATATCCAGCAATTCTATGCGAGTAACAAAAAACATATATAATAAAACACAGAATACACTTTAAAAGCATGGCAAAAGACAACACAACACGACATCATACAATCTCTTAAAAACAAACATCACATAACAAAATATAAAAACAGCAACAAACAACTCCCCCCAAAAAACTTAACACATTAAAAAACAGAGTACAGCCCCTGAACTTATTTTGCATAAAAACATTCAAACAGCACTGTTTTCAACATTTTCCTGAATTACAAGATACTTGATGCTATCTCTACAACATCACCAAAATTTGCCCCTTCCTCTCTGAGACCCTTGTCCACACTCTTGTAACTTCATTCTTAGATTACTATAATCTACTTCTAACTAGTCTCCCGCTGTGCCGCCTCTCCCCTACCAATCTTGCTACACTCATGTCACCCCTCTCCTTAAATCACTTCACTGGCTCCCTATCCGCCTTCACATACAGTTCAAACTCCTATTGCTGACCTACAAGTGTGTTCATTCTGCAGCCCTTCAATATCTCTCCTTATACACCTCCCAGAGAACTCTGTTCTCTTAGCTTTACCTTTCTCCTCAACTGCCAATTCCAGACTTCATTCCTTTCATCTAGCTGCCCCCCATGCCTAGAATAAATTACCTGAGTTTGTCCACCAAGGCCTTTCTCTTACCTTGTTTGAAAGCAGACTAAAAACCCACCTTTCTGATATAGCCTTCAATCCAAAAACCCTACTCCCCACTGCCCACCACCCTAGCCAGCAGATTAACCATTCCCCCTAACTGGATCTATGGCATCTGTTTGTCTGTCTTGTCTGTTTAGAATGTAAGCTTCTTCTTAAGCTCTGTTATTCCCAATGGCTGTTATTGTCTGCTGCTGTTGACTCCATAACCCTCCCTTCTACTGTGGTATTCTCTTCCTCCATGAACACATTTCATCGCTGGAGTGTCCTTGTTCTATCCTGTGGCAGAGCTGTCTCTACCTTTTATAAAATTCTACGAGATCATTGGTTCTCATTCTCTCCCCAAGATCTCATTCAACGGTCGAATATGCTGTCTACTCCCATTTCAGACATAGATTGGAATTTGTACTGGTCAAAAACCAATCGACCACTCCTCTCCTCTAGATCTCTCAATCCTTATACTTTGTTACATGGCAAGCTGTGTGGATTCCGTATCGTATGTGGAAAGCAAAACTGAGAATGGACCCCAAATGCTGGCATTGTGCTTCCGCCGATGGAACCCTCGATCATATGCTATTTTACTGCTCATCTGCTCACTCCTTTTGGGTTCGTATATGGTCAACTATAAAAAAAGTTACACTGTGTGACTGTGATCTTACTTTTGACATGATTATTCTTCGCTCTCAACATCCCTGCTTTGCTATTTTGGACTGCCCTCCACAGCTGATTGATACAATGTTTGCTATTGCCCTCGTGCACATCCTAAAGAATTGGAAATCGGCATCTCTTCTGGACTACACTTTCTGGTGGAACTCGTTGTGTCTTTATCATAGATACAAACAATATGCCACCGAGAAACTACATATCTCCAGAATTTCTTGTTCCTCCTCTCATGTTTTTACCAAAAAACTTCCTTGGACTTATTTTGATAAATTTATACAATCTCCTACCTGACCATTCCACACCTACCTAACTTTTCTTATCTACTTTCATTCCTACTCTCTTCCTTTCCTTTCTTCTTTTTCTTTGTAAGTGTTATGATACCTTATTTTGCTGAGATTTGGTACCTAGTGTTATAACATACGGTTATTTCTTTCTGTATTTCTTTTTATATTTCTTTGTGTTGTGTTGCAAAATTCAATAAAAATTTTGAACTGAAAAAAAGAATGTAAGCTTCTTCAATCAGTAATATAGCAAGTGATTAATAAATAGAAGCATAACACATAAACATACTCAGTACATAAGTGCTTTTGAAGAACACCCTGTATGGTCTGGGGAAGCTAAATTGTGTTCCAACATAAATGGCAAATTCTCTAATTTGTATATGAAAAAGAATAATCATTATTTTAGTAATATGTAACAGCATATTCAGTGATTGCATATTACCTTGTTCACAGTTCTCAACCAAACCATACTGGGCTAGCAGTCCATCCAAAACCTTAGAAAATTTCAAGAATACATATAAAATTTAGTTTGCAACAAAATAATAATATTAGAAAGAACATATCAATAAGTACTTTCTTCTCATCCTTTGGTCTAATTAAAATATTAGTACACAATGAGAGTAGTTTCCATGCTGCCTGCATTTCCACAGAGTTTACAAATACTGTAAAGACTTTGCATTAAATTTCAAATTAAAGACATGTACTACTTTACTTGTAAAGCTGCCAATTTGGACGTATGGTGTTAAACGTCCAAAGTAAGAAAATGCCTATTTTCGAAAGACAAACCACCATACATCTAGAAATTTATTTATTTTTTTTTCAAATCCTCTATTTGGACATCCAGGTCATTGTGACGTCTATCTTTATATCAGATTTTTGAACAAAATTTTGGCCAAGTCCCAAACACCCAAAACAAGACCATTTGGACGTGGGAGGGGCCAGTCCTTTAATGATCTGTCCAACCAGACATGGCAACAGAGTAGTGGGGCACCTTAGAGGGCACTGCTATGAACTTCACATAAAGGGTGCCACATAAACATTCCAACTGAACTCCCTTATAGATTATGGTGAGCCTCCCCAAAACACTCCCAAAACCCACTATATCCACCTGTCTACAATCCAAATAGCCCTTATGACTGCAGGTGACAGCTATATGGTAGCAGAGTAGGGTTTTTGTGGGCTCACATTTTCCACCATAAATGTAGTGATTTGAGTGGCTTATGGGATCTGATACTCCTCTCTATGGTTCACTAGTCCATCCACCAGGCTACTTAAGACACCTGTGTGCAGCTCTACTAGATTTTCCTATATCAGGTGCTGATGTTCTGGAGACAGGTATATACGTTTGTATTCTGATCTTTGTGGGTGTGAGGGGGGTCCGTGAGCACTGGGGGAGGGTGGGGGTGTCTTACCTTGATGCATACAGTGGTCATCTGCTCAGTTTGGGCACCTTTGTGGCACTTAGACCCTTCTAAAACAGGTCTAGTTCCAAACATATAAGTTCTGTCCAGGATGTCTTGCAAAATGTTTGATTATCGCAGCAAGACGTCAATGTCTAACCTGCCCTTGAGTCTGCCCAAAGCCTGCCCATAACACACCTCCACTATGTCCGTCTCGTGCTCTGAATGTACAGAGACTGGAACACCTCACTAGATGTACAGAAAGATGGTTTTGATTATCGGCACTTGGACGTCCTGTCGATTATGATGCCCAAATGCTGATTTAGGATGCCTTTTGGACATCTGTTTTTTGATTATGGACCCCTGAGTAAAGAAGATCCAGCACATACTTGCACCTGTTTTTTATTTGTTTTTTTTTGTGCGGATATTTCTTCCAGCTCAGAATGTTAAAATAAAAAGTACACATGTTGATTCAGCCCCAACCCTGGGAAAAGTTCAACCAAATGCGAGTAAGTTACACTCATGTCTATAATCAAGCCTAGAAAATAACACTATTCCAAAGGAAAAAATAAGAACAGAGTGAAAGAAGATGCTAGGAGAGCACAAAAGCAGCCTAGGTATAATCATAACTCCCCATCCCTGAATTTTTGCAATAGGTAATTCAAAATTCTGTGGCAATTGTATAATGCATTTCATAAATCTGTGCATAAATTTGTTTTGATACTTCCCTCCCCCTTTTACAAAACCATGCAAGAGGTTTTTAGCGCCGGATGCTGCTCCAATGCTCATAGGAACTCTCTAACCATCGGAGCAACGCAAAGCATTCAGCATGGCAGCCGGAGCTAAAAGCCTCTTGCGTAGTTTTGTAAAAGGGGAGGTTTGTTTCTTTAAAAGTCATTTTTTTGTCTTTCTTATGTACCCAGTTACTTTATTTGATTTTTTTTCTGAGAGCAAGCAGGTATCATCAGTGCTGGGAAGGGAGGAAGAGGGTAAGGAATAGCTCTGAAGGATGGGGAAGGAGGAGAAATCTCAGCAGAGAAAGCGACTGGATCCCAAAGAAGGGAGATGGAGAAAGGATCCCAGGCAAGAGGGATATGGGAGGAATAGTGAAAATTAGGAAAGATTAGTGGCAGGAGGCAAAAGAGAGGACAATCTATTCACACCCCTCCTCCCCCACACCAATCACATCTCGTGCATACTCCACATCTTCTTGTCCCTCCCCCCCCCCACACGCACACTCTACCCTTGACCTCCTCAGTCTCCCTCCACAGCTCCTGTGATTTCTGCAGAACAATCTCGTACCTACACTCCTCCCTCTCTACATTGCCCTTGTCTCTCTTGCACGTGCCACACCTCCTTCAATCTCCCCATTCTATTCCCCCACTCCTCTCTGATCTCCTCACTCTTCCCACAGTTTCTCAAATCCCTACACTAACTCTTAACCCCATCGGTTCAATCACTCTTCCCTTATGTCTCTATCTAGACACCCACTGTCTCTTGCCCTCCTAGCCCCTGTCTTCATCTCTCTTGCTCCCCCAGTCCCCTTTCTCCAACCAGTTTCAATTCTGATTTCTGTTACCTCCACCAGACTCGGATTTGCTTTCCCTTGACCCCCTACCCTTCACTCATCCTTTCCTCCTCACAAGAAGGTAGTTGGCAACATGGCACCCTGGGCTGCATCTCCCCCCCTCTGCTTCCAGGACAGACTGTTGTACTTTGAATTTTGGAAGTACAAAGCAAGACAGCGGCCAGAGGGAGAGAATCTAATCTGGTGTGCTATGCTACAACTGGGATCACACACTATGACAGCTGCCACTATCATTGCATGTTATGATCCTTGCTCTCCCATGGGGAATGATGGATTATGCTGGAAGGTCTGGGGCCCTCAGCATAATATAAATGATTAATAGTTAAATGGAAAGCTTAAATGGTTGGGTGTGTATTTGATGTGTCGAATGGAGCTTAGAACTAAGGCTCATACTGGGCAGACTTCCTGAGTATGGCAAGTCGGTTTAGAATAAGCTAGAGTGAGCTTCGATGGTAACTCCACGTGAGGAAGCGAGGTGTACATCCTCACTGGGATTGCAATTGTACCAATGGACAGCAGAGAGTGCTAGTTCACTAAGGTGGCAGCTGGGCTTTCCTCCAGCAGCTGGTGCTAAACTGACAGAACAGATCCTGCTGAGTCATTGGGAAGAGATTCAGGCAGGGAGAGGTTTATATGGGGAGAGTGTGGCGCTAGGGTTAAAGTTCAAACCCACACTGCTCCTTGTGACCCTGGGTATGTCACTTAATATCCCCCACTGCCCCAGGTACATTAGATAGATTATGAGCCTGCCGGGACAGACAGGGAAAAATGCTTGAGTACCTGAATAAATTCTTGTAAACTGTTCTGAGCTCCCTTGGGAGAACAGTATAAAAAGCTAAATAAATAAATAAAATGCTCTGTTGAGGAGAGACTCAGGTAGGGAGGGGCTTATATGCTCTAGAGGGGAGTCAGTTAGGGAAGTCCCAGAGAGAGAGAGACTTCCAGCTTCCCTAGCCCATGGGTTGAAGCAGAGCCCTGGGAAGAAGTGGAGTGGTAAGTATGATTGTCCAGGTAAGACAACTGATCTCTGCTTGGAATATTGAAGAAACTGTTGGAATCAGTGTTGAGAGCAGGTCAGGAATTGACTTAATACTTATCTTGACCTTTTGAAACCCATGTGGGGTAGTATGAGACTGAAGCTATTGAACTGAACAAGAATTTATTATGTTTCCCTGAGTCTAATAATAATAATAATTTTATTTTTATATACCGCCAAAGCCATAATAGCTGTAAAAAGGCTCAATATTGTGAATAAATAAAGAATTTTCATTTCACCCTTCATAGAAACATTGAAACATGATGGCAGATAAAGGTCAAATGGCCCATCCAGTCTGCCCATCCGCAATAACCATTATCTCTTCTCTCTCCAAAAGATCCCACGTGCCTATCCCATGTCCTCTTGAATTCAGACACAGTCTCTGTCTCCACCACCTCTTCTGGGAGACTTTTCCACGCATCTACCACCCTTTCTGTAAAGAAGAATTTCCTTAGATAATTCCTGAGCCTATCACCTCCTAACTTCATTCTATGTCCTCTCATTCCAGAGCTTCCTTTCAAATGAAATAGACTCAACTCATGCGCATTTACAACACGTGGGTATTTAAATGTCTCTATCATATCTCAAGTTTCAAGTTTATTAGGATTTTATATACCGCCTATCAAGGTTATCTAAGCGGTTTTTACAATCAGGTACTCAAGCATTTTCCCTATCTGTCCCGGTGGGCTCACAATCTATCTAACGTTCCTGGGGCTATGGAGGATTAAGTGACTTCCCCTCTCCCACCTTTCCTCTAAAGTGTACACATTGAGATCTTTAAGTCTGTCCCCATACACCTTATGACGAAGACCACACACCATTTTAGTAGCCTTCCTCTGGACCGACTGTATTCTTTATATATCTTTTTAAAGGTGTGGTCCAAATGCATGGCCTTGCATTTCTTAGCATTAAATTTTAGCTGCCAAAATTCAGACCATTCTTCAAGCTTCGCTAAGTCTTTCTTCATTTTATTCACACCATCCTGGGGGGGGGGAGGGGGTGCCGAGTCTATTCTATTGCAGATTTTGGCATCATCCGCAAAGAGCCAAATCTTACCCAACAGCCCTTCAGCAATATCGCTTATAAAAATGTGAAAAAGAACAGGCCCAAAAACAGAACCTTGAGGCACACCACAGGTAACTTCTCTTTCCTCAATTAACCACTACCCTCTGTCGTCTTCCACTCAACCAGTTCTTGACCCAGCTGTACCTAAGGGAGTCTGAACAGGGATTCCTGGAAAACCCAGTTAAAATCCCTCAAACACTAGTAATTGGAACCTAAGGACAGTACTGGGCAGACTTCTATGGTCTATGTCCCAAAAAAGACAATTTAATCATGATTTAACAATGCATATGACTATTGGGACAGTAAGGGAATTTTTTAAGTACCTTCTTACTTCTCATTTATAATCTTAATGTATATTTTCTTCAAACCGCTTAGAACCTAACGGATGTAGCGGTATATAAGAAATAAATTACATTACATTACTAGATGGACCATTTAGATCTTTATCAGTCATCATTTACTATGTTAATATGGTAGTATAGAAAAGAAAGAAAGCAAGATTCAAAAAACAAACAAACAATAAAGCAAAAACAGGTAACAATCTAAAGTGTAGAAAGAGACTTTTTGAAGATTACCAGCTCTTGCCAAGGGTATAATTAGGCTCATTATTCCACTGCTTATGCACTTTTGTCCACATACCCCCAGATTCAATAAAGGAGATTGAATTCTGAACACCCAGTTTTGGGTGTGATCCTGAAAAGCATGCACAACCTAATTAGGTAACAAGCCAATTAACACCAATTATTGGCATTAAATGCCAATTATTTGGAGTCGTGCGTACTTCTGCCTCTGCACTATTCTATACAGTTGTGCGCCAACATGATCTCAAACGCAGCCCAAAAGGAAGCATGGCAACAAAAGAGGCACGGGTGGGTCAGAGGCCCTTAATTTAGCCATGATGTTTTTGAATTCTGAGGTTGCACATCCAACTTGCATGCCAGGATTTATACCAGGTTTCACTTGGTGTAAGTCCACATGCCCAAAGTTGGTCACGGAAATTGATGCTAAGTGTTATTCTATAAAGGGCATTTGGCATGAAGCACCCTTTATAGAACATAGTAACATAGTAAATGACGGCAGATAAAGACCCGAATGGTCCAACCAGCCCAACCATACATGCTCCATAAATTAATCATTTAATTTAAATGGTCCTTTATCTTAGATATTTCTGGGCTCACTCCAGCCCATCTAAACCATCCCAGTCATCAAAGCCCTCCCCAGCCCGTCCTCAACTGAATGTCCATATACGGGACACAGACCATGCAAGTCTACCCAGTACTGGCCTTAGTTCCTTCAATATATGCCCATTATTTTCTGATTAGATACCCTCTGTGTTCATCCCACGCTTGTTTGAACTCTGTCACCGTTTTCCTCTCCACCACTTCCCTTGGGAGCGCATTTCACGCATCAACCACCCTCTCTGTAAAGAAGAATTTCGTAACATTACTCTTGAGTCTACCACCCCTCAACCTCAAATTATGTCCTCTGGTTATACCATTTTCCTTTCTCTGGAAAAGATTTTATTCTACGTTAATACCTTTCAAGTATCTGAACATCTGAATCATATTTCCCCTGTCCCTCCTTTCCTCTAGGGCAGGGGTAGGGAACTCTGGTCCTCGAGAGCTGTATTCCAGTCAGGTTTTCAGGATTTCCCCAATGAATATGCATGAGATCTATGTGCATGCACTGCTTTCAATGCATATTCATTGGGGAAATCCTGAAAACCCGACTGGAATATGGCTCTCGAGGACTGGAATTCCCTACCGCTGCTCTAGGGTATACATATTCATGACTTCCAGTCTCTCATACGTCTTATGGCGCAAACTCTCTTTATTGGTGCAGCATCTATCGATGACACTGGACACTGCAATGAGCTGAAAACTTGGGAAATCAGGTTTGATTCCCACTGCAACTCCTTATGACCCTGGGCAAGTTGCTTAACCATCCACTACACCAAGTGCAAAAAACTTTGATTGTGAACCCACTAGGGACAGAGAAAGAACCTGCAAATGATATATGTATACCACTTTAGTTGTACCACAGAAAGGCAGTTCAGTATATCATATCCATGATTAACTTTACCCCCATCTTTAATTGTCCCAAAAAAGATTACAATGCAGGTGGAGTAAGTGAACTGGGCTGTGTGGATTGTAGCAATCAGATAGGGAGTGGCATTATCTGCTCTTTTTGTCCTATCATTGAATGGAGTTCTTCTGTTTTTACGGTTCATAGTCTTAAGCGCGAGAAACAGACGTGCGCCGACAATTCAGCGTAAGACTTCTGCGCGCTGCAGAAAAACCTTCATTTAAAGGGCTCCAATGGGGGGGGTGTTGGTGGGGAACCCCCCCACTTTACTTAATAGTGATCATGCTGGTGTTGGGGGGTTGTAACCCCACATTATACTGGAAACTTAACTTTTTCTCTATTTTGTAGGGAAAAAGTGAAGTTTTCAGTATAATGTGTGTGTGGGGGGAGGGTTACACCCCCCACATCCCACAACACGGCAGCGCGATCCCTATTAAGTAGAGTGGGGGGTTCCCCCCCCACCCCCCATCAGAGCCCTTTAAAAGAAGGTTTTTCTGTGGCACGCTGAATTGTCGGTGCTCGTTTGTCAGCGCGCGTCTGTCTTGTGCACTTAAGACCCATCACCGTTTTCACTTTAGATTGTCAGCCTGCTGAAATATTCTAAAGACTGGGATTTCAATAGGATTTTTCACCTTCCTCCTAAACTTACCTCCCATCGAAGTTGAGGTGGGATGTTCCTTATTTGAATTTTTCGGCTCCTATATAGAAAAACAAACAATTTTTTAATGGAATTTCTTTACCACCTTTTAAGATTGTCTCTCTCCTTCAGAAAATTTGAACATATGGAGCCAGGGGGGCCTGCAAAACAATGGCTCACTGTCATTAAAAATGGGACGTTGAACCTGGTCAGAGAAGGTGACTGATGCTGTATTACATACAGGAAAGACTGGAAAGGGAAGAAGGCCTGCAGGTCAGGGAATGAGAAAGAGAGTGGGAGACTGACCTGGGTTCCTCTGCTTGGAGGCAACTTTATGAAAGGCCAAGAAGAAGAAACAAGTTTTGGTGCCACCATAACTCAACACTCAGGTTTTATGCATTCCCATTTATGAGCTGATTTTTCATGTATGGCCAACTTGCTATACTACAGTCCATAACATATCAAAGTGGAGTACAATCATGTAATAGCTGATGGAAGGAGAAAACAAAAACTCTGTGGAGATGGTGATGTTCAAGATGCAGGCTTTATTTTAAAATATACAAATTAATAATCCACATAAAATATATTTAGGACCCAAACCGTTGGGAGATATGGACCCAACACGGTCCGTGTTTCGACAATGTTGTCTTCCTCCAGGGGTCCTATAAATGCAGCTCCTGATTGGTGAGGCCTGACTTTAGTGCAAGAAGAGGTGGTCAGAGCATAATGTGAGTGATTTCCTTCACTCGCCGGCACTCTGGCTGCCCTCTCCTGCCCGGTCATTTGTGGTCTGAAAATACCGCGAATGACCGGGACTGCGAATCGCTGAACGCGAATTTGCGGGAGAGCACTGAATTTTCAAATAAAGCCTGCATCTTGAACATCACCATCTCCACAGAGTTTTTATTTTCGCTGGATTTGCATTTTTCTGTGGAATTAAGGGTCAATCTCTTGCTTGTTTTAATGGAAGGAGAAAACAGAAAGGAAAGAATGGCTTTGACCATGCACTCCACCAAGCCCTGCTATGATCCTTGGAAAGCAGCTCTATATGATTTATTCTGTGTAGTGTTATGAGCAAAAGTATTGTGTGCATATTGCGATGTAGCAGGGCCTGCTCAAGAGATCGTGATGCCCTGAGCCAATCTGCATTGGTGCCCCCCCCCCCACCTGCATCACTTCACTTTCAGAACCCCTCTAGGTTCAGCATCTCTTCCCCCTCCCCATGGGTTTGGTACTATTCTCTCATATTATATTACATTACATTAGTAATTTCTATTCCGCCATTACCTTGCGGTTCAAGGCGGATTACATAAGATTTCTCAGGAGGTTCCAAGAATTGTAACTTTACATAAGAATTGCATAGGAATTACATAAGAATTTACTGGAACTTGATGCGATATATGTTGGATAATTAGAAACATTTTAGATTTGAAAGGGGTAGAGAGTGTGGTAGGTGGAGATTGGGAAGGAACTGGTCATGTTAAATAGGTTTTATGTATTTTTTGAAGAGTACAGTAGGGTTTTAGTTTCTTTTTTGAAGGTTTTATAGTCTGTGGTCGAAGACAGCAGATTGGTGATTTGTCTGTCTAGTTTTGCTGTTTTGGTGGCCATTAGATTGTCATATAGTTTTATTTGTTTGACATTTTTGGTTGGTGGGTGTGTGAATAGTGAGTGGGTTCTTCTGTGCCTGGTTGAGGTGGATTGAGTTAGTCGGTTGTTCCGGTAGGATGGGCTTTGAAAAGTAGGCAGTAGAATTTGAAGTGTATTCTTGCTTGTATTGGGAGCCAATGTGAGTCGTGGTATGCTTTTGTGATGTGGTCACATTTTTTTCAATGAGTAGATGAGTCTTAAGGCTGTATTTTGTATTGTTTGTAATTGCTTTATCAAGGTCGCTGGGCAGGGGAGGTACAGTATGTTGCAGTAGTCAATTAGTCCAAGGATAAGAGTTTGTACCAAAAGTTAGAATTGTTTCCTGTTGAAGAATTTCTGGATTAGTCTTAGGTTTCTCATAGTCACGAATGATGCTTTTATTATTTTGTTTATTTGAGGTTGCATGGTACTCTCACCTCTCCCAATCCACCACAGTCCTGTAATGTTAGGTCAGTTACTGGCAGAAGCAGCAGAGGAAGCAGGATACAGCAGAGGGAAGACCTAGAGGCTGGCCAAAGGCAGCTTGTCATGCTGCTGCTCATGCCACTGGCGACCGTGGGGGAACAAGCAAAGTGAGAGAGCAGTGCCATACCCACTGGGAAGAGAGAAGGGGAGAGACTGGAACAGGGAAGGGGGAAGAAAAGGCTTAATCTGTAGACCAGTTGAGGTCAGAGGCTGAGTGTTTTGGAACCCTTAATCACTGGCACCCTGGACCAAAGCCTTACCTTGTAGTCCAATGGTTAAGCTGGCCCTGTGATGTAGCACAGTTCTTGTGTGTTTATAGGTGATAATCTCATTACCTGTTAATTCCATTCGTATACCATTATGCTCACTTACTATGTTGCCAGTGAATGCAACTTTTTTAACTATTAGAATGTGTTAACTGCCACACTAAATAACTAAAGCAGGTCAGGGGAATTTCTAGAATTTGCATATAGTGTTATAGTATTTGGGGGGTGAGGGGATCCACATCTAATTTAGGCACAAGGATTTACACCAAGGTTCAGATGGTATAAATCCTCGCACCCAATCCTGTTTATATTACAGCACTTAGCACACATTGTTTTGGCATCCAGGTTTGGGTGCCATTCACAGAACTGGGTCCATAAGGTGTGAACTAGCAAGCATTAACTGCTACCACATAAGTAACTGTTAGCATGGTGGCATGGAAGCATGCCCACAATAAATAAAAGAAGCAACAAACTCTGCACCAAGCCGAGGATACAAAAAAAAATACTTTAATGCCAACCATGTACAGTGAAACATGAAACCGGACCCACAATAGCACGCACTAATTATATGTTAACTGCATATTGTATTAGGTAGCAGGAACAAAGTGGGTTATGAGTGGAGGATGGGTGTGGACTGCATACTACAGTAAGCTCATATACTTACTGTGTGTTATCACTTAGGTAGTCAGGACAGGTTCATCGAACACTTCCTAATAAACATTTCAACGTGGTGACTGCAGAGAATATGCTGGGCTTAACTATAATAACTGATGCTCAGCTTTTGAACTTACACTGTGCTAAATTCTGCTGTTAAGGTGCACACGATTAAAGCCTTAACTTTGGCTGTTAAAGAATGTTAGGTGCAAAACCTTAGCGTAGCTTGCAATAGGTCCCTTATTGATTATACAGTGATAGCAGACACATCGCTGAGAAACAAAAAGTACTGCTAAGCAGCACATCAATGATATCATTAAGAATCCACCTAGGGCTTTGCATTTTGATCATTCTGAAAAAAGTTAAAAAAAACTTTCTAAACATCTCAATGATGATCAAGTTTGTGATAATATTAGTACATCATGTCACTCTAACACACATAAACATTATTAAAAAGCAAAACAACGCTGAATCAAAGAATAAGGTATAGGCTAACTCAAGTGGGGCTAATTCTATGCCAAGACACCTATTTTATAAAGGCAAAATAGGCATCCAGCCTCAGCAGCACACACAGACTCAGACACAAATTTACATCTGTACTGAAGCCGTACATGTGTGAAAGTACTGAAGATGTACATACAAATGTGCACTCATACCTTAACTGAAGGTGTATATGTATTTGTGTACTCACACCTAGACTGAAGGCGTGTGTGTGTGTGTGTGTACTCACACCTGCACTAAAAGGTGTACATGTATACATGTGCTCTCACTTGCACTGAAGAGGTACATTTGTGAATGCACTCCCACCTATACAGAGGGTGCACATGTATGAACTCATCACACCTGTGCTGAAGGTATACATGTATGTGTATACTCACACCTACACTGAAGGCATACGTGTGTGCTTTCACACTTGTACTAAAGGCATACATGTGTGTGTGTACTCACACCTGCACTGAAGGTGTACATGTATACATGTGCTCCCACTTGCACTGAAGAGGTACATTTGTGAATGCACTCCCATCTATACAGAGGGTGCACATGTATGAACTCATCACACCTGTGCTGAAGGTATACATGTATGTGTATACTCACACCTACACTGAAGGCATATGTGTGTGCTTTCACACTTGTACTAAAGGCATACATGTGTGTGTGTACTCACACCTGCACTGAAGGTGTACATGTATACATGTGCTCCCACTTGCACTGAAGAGGTACATTTGTGAATGCACTCCCATCTATACAGAGGGTGCACATGTATGAACTCATCACACCTGTGCTGAAGGTGTACATGTATGTGTATACTCACACCTACACTGAAGGCATATGTGTGTGCTTTCACACTTGTACTAAAGGCATACATGTGTGTGTGTACTCACACCTGCACTGAAGGTGTACATGTATACATGTGCTCCCACTTGCACTGAAGAGGTACATTTGTGAATGCACTCCCACCTATACAGAGGGTGCACATGTATGAACTCATCACACCTGTGCTGAAGGTATACATGTATGTGTATACTCACACCTACACTGAAGGCATACGTGTGTGCTTTCACACTTGTACTAAAGGCATACATGTGTGTGTGTACTCACACCTAGACTGAAGGTGTACATGTATACATGTGCTCCCACTTGCACTGAAGAGGTACATTTGTGAATGCACTCCCACCTATACAGAGGGTGCACATGTATGAACTCACACCTGTGCTGAAGGTATACATGTATGTGTATACTCACACCTACACTGAAGGCATATGTGTGTGCTTTCACACTTGTACTAAAGGCATACATGTGTGTGTGTACTCACACCTGCACTGAAGGTGTACATGTATACATGTGCTCCCACTTGCACTGAAGAGGTACATTTGTGAATGCACTCCCACCTATACAGAGGGTGCACATGTATGAACTCATCACACCTGTGCTGAAGGTATACATGTATGTGTATACTCACACCTACACTGAAGGCATACGTGTGTGCTTTCACACTTGTACTAAAGGCATACATGTGTGTGTGTACTCACACCTAGACTGAAGGTGTACATGTATACATGTGCTCCCACTTGCACTGAAGAGGTACATTTGTGAATGCACTCCCACCTATACAGAGGGTGCACATGTATGAACTCACACCTGTGCTGAAGGCATGTGTGTGTGTGTACTCACACCTGCACTAAAAGGTGTACATGTATGCATGTACTCCCACTTGCACTGAAGAGGTACATTTGTGAATGCACTCCCACCTCTACAGAGGGTGCACATGTATGAACTCATCACCTGTGCTGAAGGTATACATGTATGTGTATACTCACACCTACACTGAAGGCATACGTGTGTGCTTTCACACTTGTACTAAAGGCATACATGTGTGTGTGTACTCACACCTGCACTGAAGGTGTACATGTATACATGTGCTCTCACTTGCACTGAAGAGGTACATTTGTGAATGCACTCCCACCTATACAGAGGGTGCACATGTATGAACTCACACCTGTGCTGAAGGCATGTGTGTGTGTGTGTACTCACACCTGCACTAAAAGGTGTACATGTATGCATGTACTCCCACTTGCACTGAAGAGGTACATTTGTGAATGCACTCGCACCTATACAGAGGGTGCACATGTATGAACTCACACCTGTGCTGAAGGCATGTGTGTGTGTGTACTCACACCTGCACTAAAAGGTGTACATGTATGCATGTACTCCCACTTGCACTGAAGAGGTACATTTGTGAATGCACTCGCACCTATACAGAGGGTGCACATGTATGAACTCACACCTGTGCTGAAGGCATGTGTGTGTGTGTACTCACACCTGCACTAAAAGGTGTACATGTATGCATGTACTCCCACTTGCACTGAAGGCATACATGTATGTGTATACTCAAACTTGCATGAAGGAATACATGTTTGTATGTACTTACACCTGCACTGAAGGCATACATGTATGTGTATACTCAAACTTGCATGAAGGAATACATGTTTGTATGTACTTACACCTGTACTGAAGGTATACATGTATGTACATATAACACTGAACATAAGAAGTTGCCTCCGCTGAGGCAGACCAGAGGTCCATCTCGCCCAGCGGTCCGCTCCCGCGGCGGCCCATCAGGCCCATTGCCTGAGCAATGGTCCCAGACTATCCCTATAACCTACCGCTACTCTTATCTGTACCCCTCAATTCCTTTATCCTCTAGGAACCTATCCAAACCTTCTTTGAAGCCTTGTAACGTGCTCCGGCCTATCACAGCCTCCGGAAGCGCGTTCCATGTGTCCACCACCCTCTGGGTGAAAAAGAACTTTCTGGCATTTGTTTTAAACCTGTCTCCTTTTAATTTTTCCGAGTGCCCCCTTGTACTTGTGGTTCATAAATGTTTATGTGAAGGTGTTCATGTGTGTGTACTTATATCTGCACTGAAGGCGTAAATATAAGTATGTATTCTATACATGTACTATTCCCTATCTCTACTCATCTATGTGTGTGTGTTTAAACATGTGAATCCTTCCTTTTCCTTCAATAGAGCACACAAAGCAGCTAACAATCCACATAAAGATACATTTACACTTAAGAAATCAATTCATAAACAAATAAATTTTAAATAAATACAACCCCAGGATATTTATCATTGTTATGTATTTATTTAGTATTTAGCTTACATCATTCCAGTAGTTCAGTTACATTCAGGTAAAGTAGGTACTTTTCTGTCCTTTGAGGGCTAACAATCTTTATTCCTGAGGCATGGAGGGTTAAGGGGTTTGCCCAAGGCTACATTGAGTCTGAGTGGGATTTGATCCCTGGTTTCTTGGCTTTATATAAATAAAAGACTTTAAGTATTTAAAAAATACCATGCTTTTCTGGTATCATGTCACCCATAAATCTAAAATCACCCTCAAGTGTCCCCTTCAATAACAGTGGTGTACTGGTTGGAACACCAAGCTACAAACCATGATCACCAAGGTTCACCGACATTTCTAGTGGGCTTGAGCAAACCACTTCCCCTCCACTGCCTCAGATACAAACTTAGGGTGTCTTTTAAAAAAGCTGCGGTGGCAGTTGCCACTTAGCAAATGCAATGATGCCCTCTCAGTTTCTATGGACTTTGACGTATTTGCTGCACCAGGAATTGCTACTGCAGCTTTGTAAAAGGGGCCTTAGATTGCAAGAATTCTGGGAATAGAGATATACCTAAGTACCTATATGTAACTCACCTTGAGCTAATATTGAAAAGGCATTAAGTCCAAATAATAATATTAAGCACTCATACATCACTTTCTTGTAAAGCATGTGCAGAAAATTGTTTCAGAAAATCAACAGATGATTTTTGCCATCTTTAATTTAAAAAAATTAAACTTCTAATTTTACATTTTACTTATTGTGCATTCTTTTCCTGTAAAGTTTTTCATATAGTTTTATAATTTACCTCTAAGTTAATAAGAATAAACTAATTTTCTATGTTTTTGTAAATATATTCTGTAAATTCTAAAAGAAAAACCAGCTCTGTAAGTTTATGTTCTACTTTGTCCATTCATATTTTTATTTCATTACATTTTATGAGTGAGCTCTATTTTTTCACAATTATAAATTTACTTTTTCATTAATAACAAAGGTTTTTAAGAGTTTCTTCTTTAGCTACAAAGTTTTAAGTAAATTGAGTTAACAACTTAAATAGGACATGTTATCAAATATTCAAATTAGGATCTTTTTAATTAACATATTCCAAATAACTATTTTATTTATGTTTTTTGCCTGAGAAGTAAAGTTACAACAAAGTTATAGGTAAATATAAATGAACTGCCAAACATATGAATAATTATCAGAGTGGAGACTGTCATATAATTTACAATCAGAATATTTTAAAGGAAATATAAGTACAAACCACAAAATTTTCATCTCTAATTCTAATACTGTAAAGCACTATAATTATGAAACAAATACCACTATATTTAAGTTCTTTCACTCAGAGATCAACAATAAAGTTAACTTAAATTTAGATTTTAGAGGCATGTAATCATTTGCTTTACTAAATTAAACCAATCTTTTTTTTTTTTTAACAAAGTTATCTGTTTCTGAATTTTAAAAAGAAGAAACATTGATTCAAGATAAATTTTTCTTAATATATTACCTTCTAAGTAAAGGTGCTATTAAATTGAATGGTAACAGAATCCATATTTTAAAACTGTTAACACTTAAAAATTACACATTTTATAAACAAAGCTAAACATTAAGTAACATGAATTTAGATTACATATAGTTTCCTGTGTTTTAAATTGAGAGGTCTGTTCATGCTTTTTAAAATTATAAGTAAATTGGTAACTAGTTTAAGACAAAACATTGTCTATAGAAACATTTAAGTTTAAAAGCTCAGTTCTATGCATTATGATAACATGAATGTGATACAAAAAATAGCTAAGCACATAACATTTAAAGACATTCTTCTATAATTTTATGCACTATCTGTCCACATCCACACTCTAGAGTAATCAAAACTAATATTTTTTAATTAACTTTTGACAACTGCTTGTCATTTAAAAGACTATATTTGAAAAAAACAATTAGAGATTCTAATCTGGAATGAAAATGCACCACCAGGAGAAAACAAGAGGCACAAGCATGGTTCATAAAGGTTGCAAACAAATTTATCATGGAATTAGAAACTTTTGGAATAGTGTTTCATTCTATGGTTTGCTGGTTCTATTCAGATTATTTCCATTTGGCACTTATAGTTCACCAAAGATTCTGTGGGAGATCTAGCACTTGTTCACTGAGCCTGTGTGGAGCCAGCAGAAACTTGCAAACACTATATTAGTTTATTTATTGTAGTCCACTTTTTACAAAGCAGATCACAAAATCACATACCATACATAATATACATAACAGACATCCATACAAAATCAGACAACAAAACATACATCTTTCTCCACTACAATATCCATTATTCCACTGTGCCCAAAAATGAGTTTTCAACACCCATATAGTTTAAGGTTTATTGAATATAACCAAAAAAAAGGCCAGAATCTAAAGAATTCAATAACCATTACAGGGGAAATGATTGGAGATCATCGAGTTCCAAGTATTGTGTGCTTTGAGGAGAAATTTGCCCAAAAGAAATATCTGTATTTCTTTTCTCTCCTTTTCACATTAGATTTTTAACAGAATTTTAAATTTAAGGATGTTTTGGAGCCATTAACAAAATTTTTGTAATGACTGAATATTACTTTTTTCCCTTTGAATATACACGTCCAAGTTGGGGGAGGGGGGGATACTTTGTGTTTACATGTGGTTGAGAATAATTGTTGGGTATATTGATTGATTCTATGTATTTGTTTTTCTTGATTATTGGGTGGGAGGGAGGGTTAAAATAGTTGCTTATTTATGTTTTTGTGCTTTTCTTGTACTATTATATATATATTATATATATATATTTGTTTTGCACAGTTGTAGTTCGGAAAATCAATAAAGATTTTTTTAAAAAGATTTTTAACTGAATTAATTTTATTCAACCAGCAGATATTACATGGGCAGAGACAGAGAAATTAGAAGAACTAGTCTTGGTTGCTAGAGATTATCTATTCTGTTGCAACAGTGTGTCGGCAAGAATTTCTGAATAGGTGATTTTCACCAAGTTCTATTGGTGAGAGCTCTAAATGCTTCTTTCTTATGAGTATGATGATAGTCAGTGAAGGGAAAGGGATGGTCAAACCTAACCAACTGAGCAACACATTTCATTTAGCAAGGGCAAGGTAATACTTCTGAATTGTGCAGAGAAATCATTTAGCAAGAAAAAAAGTAATTGTATCAGTTTGCAAACTCTCAGTCACATGGGTATAACACAAATTTTAACTAGACCCTTAAGAGGTACACAAACTTGGCAAAATGTGCCATATTCAACAGAAACCTGAATGAAAACTAGATCTTATTCCACTGGCTCAAACACTGGGTGCATGTCAGAACTTTCAAATGTAGCAGCTGAGGTGGCAAAATATACAAAGAGAGGTCTTGGAAATGGAGCACATTCTAATACAAGAGCTTGGGGTACTTATCACAAAACTGCAATAATCTCCCTATTACATGATCACAACAATTGTTCAGAGAGGTATTTTATCACATGGGTTCCTTGAAAACAAAGGTAAAGGACAGACCAGTTGTAAGAGAAATTTTAGTTCATTCATTCTTAGCCAAAGATAATGCTTACAGAAAGATAATTTGTTTTAACATCAAAACTTCAACCCCAATTCCAAAATAAACTTCTCCACACCATGCAAACACAAAAAGTATCTGGAAGCCAGTTCAACCAGCTTTTGATTCTATTTTATTAAAATCAAAATGCAAAGAAAAAAAAAATCACACATTTTAAAATCATTGGAAGAAATAGGAAGTAGTAATTACATCTGTAGTCTGTATGGAAATGAAAAATAAAAACTACACCTTTTTTTTTAAAGATACTTGAAGATTTGTCCCCCTGTTGTGCTTTAACCAAAGTAAAGTTAGGAAGGACATGTAAAAATTGTTCTTAATTTTTACAAACTAAGATTTTTAGATTTACACAAGATAGTTTATTTTAAAGATATTTTTCAACAAAATATACAAAAACGGTAAGTTACCTTTGTTTTTTGGGTACTGAATGTTCAATCTCTAAATGTTTACCGTGTAGCTCCACTTTTCCTATAAAGACAATAGTTTTATTTTAGGTTTTGGTAGGTAAAATCGTTAATATATCTAGAAAGCTTTAAATTAAATATCGCAAAAACCTTTTGTATAATAAACATTTGTTTTAAAATGTATTATTTTTCAAAGAAAATAGAGTTTCTCTTTCTGTTTTGTTAGGCGGAAAAAAACAACCCCAGTTTCTCAGTCAAAGGAATTCATGAGATCAAAATAGCAGAAGCATTTGTACAGTTGGGGGACCCTCCCCCTTCAAAAACTAGGGGCTTTTCTCTTTCAGGGGAGAAATTCGATATAAGCTGCGAAGGACTCTCGCTACAGTAGTTTTTGTGAGAGCAGCATGGCCCATGCCATGCTCAGGAAAGCCATTTGTAAATCCATTATGCACCCCCCACCCCCACCTCCGAAGCAAGATGGGACAACAGGACACGTCGTGGGTGAGGAGGGCAGCCAGGGACCCCCCCCCACCCCACCCCCGTTTGGACTCCTGGCTCGTTCTTGGCCCTTTCGTCAGGGCCAGCGCCTGGGTGCGGCTCCGTATTTGGGGAAGAGACGGGGGGGGGGGGAGGGTGGAGGGTCCTAGAAGCGCCAGATTAGAGAGCCCTGAACACGCAGCAGGCCGGGGGGATGGGGGAGGGGGAGGGGGAGGGGAGGGAGAAAAACCCTGCCAAAGTCCGGGGCAGGGGCTCTTACCCGAGAAACTTTCGATGGCTTTCATCGCCCAGTCCTCGTCGGGGCAGTCCACAAAGGCATAGCCCCCCTTGAGGAGGAAGTGGCCGGAGAAGGGGATCTGCTCCTCATTGAACAATTTCTCCAAGTCGGCCGCGGTCACCTTTTCGCTCAGATTGCCGATGTACAGTTTGTTCATGGTGCTGCAGGCGGGAGGCGAGGGAAAGTTGGGCAAGTTGCGGACGGGCGGCGAGCCCCTGGCAGTGGCTGCGGGTATGGCGGGCGGGTGGGCAGGAGCGGCTTCTCTTTCAGCCCCCGGCCCCCTGGAGTCATCCTCCTGTGTCACAGGACCTTTCTGGCTCGGCTGGTACCGCCTCTAAATAAAATCAGCCGAAAGAAATGAGTGGAAATGCCTTGGAGAGGAAGCCACGTGGTGAGAGACAGACCAGTGGCTGGAGCGCGAAGAGGTTTGGCGCTGGCTTCCAGGCAACTTCCACTTAGGAAACGTTGGCCCCGGTGGTCCAGCCCTCGCCCCCGCTCTTTGCAAAAGGCCAATGCCCCGCGTGCTTCCCCTCCCCCCCCCCCAGGGCTTCCAGCGCTTCAATGGCGTTCCGGGAGTCCTTTCTTCCTTTCCACATTTCTGAGGTAGGGCGGGAGGTGGACGAGCCCTGGAGGGAAAATTGGGATGTTTTCAGGAGGCACCAGAGCCCTCGCTGTATTACCTAAAAATGAGACCTGAAAAGACCAGATCTGTGTTGGAGGAGGAGAACATTGTGGCATATCTGGTAGGGCTGTCCAAACATTCAGGGGGTTCTGGACGTCCGTGTGGGTGTAACTTACACGACAAGCCAACATGCACATAAAGATGATATTGGGATTATGGTGTTTCATCATCTATGACCATATTAATGGAAAGAAAACCAAGCTTTCTCATTCTGGTTGCTCAGTTAATAGAGGCTGGCAGGTGGAGAAGTTTGGAACCTCCAACTTTAACAGATTAGTGTAGACAAGAGCATCATATTTCTACTATATTAACGCTCTAATGCAGGGGTGTCAAAGTCCCTCCTCGAGGGCCGCAATCCAGTCGGGTTTTCAGGATTTCCCCAGTGAATATGCATGAGATTTATTAGCGTACGATGGAAGCAGTGCATGCAAATAGATCTCGTGCACATTTGTTGGGGAAATCCTGAAAACCCGACTGGATTGCGGCCCTCGAGGAGGGACTTTGACACCCCTGCTGTAAACAGTGCATAGTTGCCGTTAGGCGCGATGGCCAATCATCTCCTAAGCGCCATTTATAGAGTCATACCTAGCGGCGCCTAAGCAATCTTAGGTAGGTATTGAATCCTTAGATGCACTTCCATTTAGGCCAGGGTTTTCTTGGTCTAGAAGAGTGCGCCTAAGGTACGTGCCTACCGGCACCAAGTCAAACCCCACCCCAAACCACTCCTACTTGATGGAAGGCGCCTCGGTATAGATGCTACTGGCTAATTCATTTTATAATGGCACTTTATAGTGCCGATTAAGCCAATTAAGAAAATTAAGTTAGACGTCTAGATTGGCTCGGCAATGCCAATCTAGACGTCTAACTTAACAAATGGGCCCTGTCTTAACGAATGGGCCCTGATTTTATAAAAGATGCCTAACATTAGGTAAAACGTTAGTCATCTTTTATAAAATCAGGGGCCATTTGTGCAAAGCCACAACACACTAAACATGGCGGCCGTGGCTCGAGGGCATCCAGAAGGGCGTGGACGTTGATGCAATGATGTCACGCGCATGCGTGATCTCATCATGTCGATAGCCACACAGGTGCGAAGGCCTTCCAGATGGGGCCCTGAGCCACCAGTGGGGGGTGCCGGAAGGGAAGAGGCACGGAGATAAGGAGAGGTGCTGGCGTCAGCTGACTGCCTACAGGACATGCCTCTTGCGGTAAGACAACCCCAGAGGAAGGGGGAAGACCAATAAAAATCTGCTTGTGTGAGTGCTTTTTGGCAGCTTTTGTAAGAGAACCCTGGAAGCAGGTGGAAGGCAGATAGAAACATGATGGCAGATAAAGGCCAAATGGCCCAACTAGTCTACCCATCTGCTGTAACCATTATTTCTTCCTCTCTCTAAGAGATCTCACGTGCCTGTCCCACGCTTTCTTGAATTTTAGACATAGTCTCTGTCTCCATCACCTCTTCCATACATCTACCACCCTTTCTGTAAAAAAGTACTTCCTTAGATTACTCCAGAGCCTATCACCTCTTAATTTCATCCTATGCCCTCTCATTCCAGAGCTTCCTTTCAAATGAAAGAGACTCGACTCATGCGCATTTACATTACGTAGGTATTTAAACGTCTCATCATATCTCCCCTTTCCCGCCTTTCCTATACAGATTGAGATCTTTAAGTCTGTCCCCATACGCCTTATGATGAAGACCACATACCATTTTAGCAGCCTTCCTCTGGACTGACTCCATCCTTTTTATATCTATGTTTTTGAAGGTGTGGCCTCCAGAATTGTACACCTTCAAAAAGATGAAAAGCCTGGTTGTGTGAGTGCTTTGGTGACTTTTGCAGGCAGATTTGCTTATATGACCACCAACAATACACAGTTCCAAGGTCTGCCTCCCATCTATCACAAACTATTGGTAAATACTACTGTAAATAAGGGTGTATGAATGAATGAAATGGAAAGATTGAATGCCTTAATAAGAAATGGTATGAAATTCTTTGAGAGGACTTGGGTTCCATGAGGACTGTTCTTGAAGGACTCAAGAAGGACTAAGAGGGGCCTAGCATAGGTAATCTCCACATCTGAACTATTGATGAATATGGCAGTCTGGCTAGTGGCTGGCAGCAGGACCTCATGTGGCACTCACACAGGTCTGTTTCCTCAGAGGATTGGCACTTCTAGTAAAGACTCTTCAAGCAAAGTCCCAGTTTCAGTAGCCTGTACCTGACATGGCTACACACTTCAATAAGCAAATAATTTCCTCTAGCATTATGACAATTCCAATAGCCAAGGGATAATTGGCTTAACTTGGCAGTCTTCAGTTACCTCTAACAAAATCCCTGAAATTCAAGGAAGCTTATGATAGACTTGAGACTTCTTACAAGATAGAGTGCAAGCATCTGAGCTAGGGCCATTCCTCTTCCTTGGAACCTATGTTCCCTCAGTCTAAACAGAGCACGTGAGCAATTGCTCATACATTCTAAGAGCGCCGCTCACAGATTTTACACAGTTGCTCACAAAAATGCTTGCAAATTTGCTCTTTTAGAACTTTTTGCTGACAACAACAAAAAAATTAGATCATGTTGCTCACACGAAAAATATTTGTACTTACACAGCCAATTCTTAGAGGGAGCATTGCTTGGAACTCCCGTCAGGTACTGCATCCAAGCCAGAACACCCTGGGAGGATCCTTGTTGGGGGCCTTCCAGTCCTGCCAGAGGGTTTTTAACTTCCTGCTCTCTGCTTGAGCCCCGCCCTCTTGGCCAGACAGGCTAACATACAGTACATATTCTTAAGGTGAATCTGCTTTAGTGAGGGAGTGTCTTAAGGAAGCTCAAACTTATATTTCCTCACAGTGAGCAAGATAAAAATATTATCATCTTTGGGGCCCTTTTACTAAGGTGTATTAGATACTAATGCATGCCTAACGCAGCAAAAATGGAATAAGAGGCTGCATTCGTTTTGCTGTCTTCACATGGTAATTAGTTGTTTTTTAAATTTTATTTGGACGGAACATTTCAGGTTATGGTTATGGTTATTTTTATTTGATATACTGCCTTGGGGTGTAGAATGAGCAGAGAATATTCGTGGAAGCATTAACTAGTTAGCATGCTGACATTACTATGCTCTGATTGGTTAACATAGACTTAACGTGGGAGCCCTTACCATCTCCCCTTACTTTTTTTTTAATGGCTATGCATTAGTGCTAGAATATAAATAATTGCATAACCAAAATTGAGCTTATATCTTTTATCTTCAGGACCATCAGAGGTGAGATTCTCAAAGCAATGTCAATGAGAATATCAGTCCACTGCAACTCATTAGTCCGACTTTTCAAAGAACTCTTCAGTGCTCCCAATTCATTCCCATAATTAAATGTATCATACCAAAACGTTTCACTATCAAACCGTATTCATTAGTAGATATAAATATTCACTTATCTCAAATCACATGGGGGGGAGGGGTATGGCGCAGGGTTAGAGCTACAGCCTGAGGCTGTGGGTTCAAATTCCTCACTGCTCCTTGTGACCCTGGGTAAGTCACTTAATCCCCTCATTGCCCTAGGTACGGTAGATAGAGTTTAAGCCCACCGGGACAGATAGGGAAATATGATAAAGTACCTGAATGTAAACCGCGCAGGATATAAGTGGTATAAAAATAAATAAATAAATACAGGCTGTGTTTAGGTGAAACATGCATTTCTGTTCCCCCCAATGCGATTTGAGATAAGTGAATACAGTAAAACCTTGGTTTGCAAGCATAATTTGTTCTGGAAACATGCTTGTAATCCAAAGTGAATTTCCCCATAAGAAACAATAAGAGAGAATTTGTTCCACAACCCAAAAATTTTAATAGAAAATACTGTACTGTAGTACATTTAGAACACTCACTACACTCCCGTGTCAGAGAGAGAAGAACCATTGGCTCAGTTGTGACACGCGTTTACAGTGCGTACTTGTATTGCAAGACCTCGCAGCGTCTTCGTCTCAGTTATACGTGCTTGTATTGCAAGACATCGTTCGTTTATCAAGTTAAAATTTAATAAAACATTTTGCTCGTCTTGCAAAACACTCGCACACCAAGTTACTCACAATCCAAGGTTTTACTGTATTTATATCTACTAATGCATCAGGTTTGATAGTGAAAAGTTTTGGTGTGATACATTCAATTATGGGAATGAATTGGTAGCGCTGAAGAGTTCTTAAAAAATTCTAAAAAGTTGAACTGATGAAGAGTGCGGTGAACTGATATTCTCATCGACATCGCTTTGAGAATTTCACCTCTGATGGTTCTGAAGATAAAAGATATAAACTCAACTTTGGATATGCAATTATTTATATAACAGCGGAACCTGGAACGGCCCGCTCTCCTAACAAACCTCCTCTCACCCACACTCCTTTCCGAGTCTTAATAACACATCAAAACTGTCATTGGTGAAACCTAGCCACAACCCTGTTTATTGAAATAAACATATAACTTAAATAAATTATAACCACGTTTAACAAACAAGCATTGTAAACAAACACATCTTGATCCCGAGCTACTATAACCATTAAATGCCCCCCCCCCCCAACCCCAGCGTGCTAGCAAGGGTCCGAGGGGTGGCATGTCTCCACATGCCCTATTGTCCAGGGTCATCCGACCCAGCAGGCATGGCTCATTATTTATATTCTTGGTCTATTTTATGTATCTGTAAGTAACTTGTGAAATAGTGTGTCCTTTTCTACTGTTCATTAATGCTGACATTAGCACACAGTCAGAAATGAAACAAACAGAAAAAAAGGCTATTTTACGGCAACACTAGAAATGGACTTAACACACAGGAAAGACCTGTATAAGCACACACTACGCCCATTTACTAGCGCAGCCAAAACACTAGCCATCAAAAACAAAAAATGGCAGTACTGATGTACAGTGAACAGCATGAAATTGGAATTATTCAACAAAGATATGTTAATGTGTTGTGCTTTGTTATATTGAAAGCTAAATTTTGTTGGTAAAACAAAGTTGAAATTAAAAAAATCAAGTTTGAAAAAATACATTCTAAGACTTGTTGCCAAGAGCTACTGAAAAAGTTAATGCCAAATAGAATTAAAGGTCCCGCATTAGGATTTCTTATCAGTTAAGTAAAATCATAAGAATCTCTCGTTCCTTCTGATTTTAGATTACAGATACGATCTAGAAAGGAAGTAGCCTAAAGGAATAGGCAAGCTAATATGTTTCAAGAATTTTCCTAGCAGGGTCTTATTACACCACAAAGGGAAAAGAGCAGGATCTTTGGTTTATACCAGCGGAATCCTAACCAGTTCAAGTTATTATGAGGCCCTTTTACTAAAGTGTAGTAAAATTTGGTTTTAATGTGGGACTTTCCCATATCATAAGCCCAGATGGCACTTTTTTAGGGCTTTTATTTTATTTGCAAGTCAAGTGCTAATATTCCCATTAGCATATGATAGAGAGCAATGGGGATTGTAGTAATTCCACAGGTATGGCAGAAGATACTGTCAGCATAGCTATTGCTAGCAATCAGCATTTTTGGTTGCCCTAACCAATGTCAGCAAAGGCCTATGGGAAATTATATCAATCTGACTTTGGGGTATGGATGCAGATAGACCCTAATTACACAATTACATACAGTAAGCATCCAGGCAGACTGTTTCAAACAGCCCTAATTAAATCATGCTTAAAAGGTAACAAACCAACTTGCAGCTAAGAGGTGCTAAGAAGATGTGTTAATGTCTGATACTTAGGATGGACAGCTTAGGATATACAATGGATCCAGGTGCACAGTCATTGTCAGAGGCATATTGGAAATTACATGTGACTCCAGTCTAGCACACTTCATTCAGCTTCCTGGTCAGTGAAACTAACTATTGTTTCAGACAGTATACTAAGGATGAGGATGCTTAACTTCAATAGATTCTATATTTAGAATAAGTTTCCAAGCTATAAAAGGCTCCTCTTGCATCACCCCCCCTCTCTTGCTCCATCTCTGGAACATCACCCCGCACCTTTCTCTCTCTACTTTTCTCTCTACCTCTCTGTCCTCATAGCACCTATTCTCTCTCATTCACAAGAGCACAGAAGCATTCTTTGTAATTGTAAAACTTATATCTCTCATTAATTGTAATGCTTAATTGTAACTTTTATGAATCTTGCTTAATCTGCACAATAAATCTATTCTTTATGCCTTCACCTCTGGCTGTGCTTCTCATTTGAGTTTACTTCCTGGTGAATCTTCTGTGAAGGTATCGAACTCGGGACCTGGCGTTTGTAAGGACGACTCACATAACCCCTACAACCTTACATTGTTGGGGCGTATCAATCCTTACAGATACCAAAGGGATGGAAGAAATTGCTGTGGAATTCCGAAGAGAGTGTAGTTAAAATATCTTGGTGACTCCAAAATGAAGCTTGGAATGCACTGAGAGAGGCAATTGAAGAACCAGAATCAGTGGCATAACAAGGGAAGTTTGTACCCAGAGTGGAAGTACCCGGCATCACTGTGACATGTGCCCCTACCCCCCAGCTGTGGGTGGATTCCCTAGATACTAGCTGCCCGAAGATTGAATTACATAACATAACATCGTACTTCTTGTCCACATAACCATAACTTCTACGTGGTTTACAAAAGATTATAAACTAAAGACAATTTTGACAATGACAGAAAAATTTATTTGACCAAGTAGTTTGAGAAAAGATGGGTTCTGAACTATTTATAAGAACAAGCTCCAAGTAATATCAATGGAAATTCTCTATCATGGGAAGCCACTTAGAATGCTAAAGTATGGTCAAGAAATTTCTTGCTTTTACAGCCCTGTACTGACGGGAAAGTAAACAGGGCATGGGATCTTCTACTATATTTAAACAATGCTAAAGAAAATCTATTAGGCATGTAAAACGGGAGCTAGAGAGGTTATGAAGGGAAGCAGCATCAGAGGTTGGAAGTGGAAGGGGAGGGCTGTAAAAACAGCATGGAGGGGAACTGGAGAAACAGCATGGAGGGAGGACTGGAAAAAAAGAATGGAGAGAAGGAAGGCAAACTAGATGGGAGCCATTTTGGAACACGTTTCCATGTACGTAGCTGCCTATTTAATTTGTAATGCTGAGAATGAACTTTGATTTCTATGAATACTATTTCATAGCCCTTATTGGCAATAGATGGGGAGATGGAGGCGGCAGAATTTGTTCAAAGTGGTATTAAGTTGAGCTTTGATGTTCCGTTGTATTGTAAACACTTTGTTGTATGTAATTGAAAATGCACACCTATTCGACAAATTATATATATATAAATCAATTGTACATTGGTTATAGCACAAAATAAATAGGTAAAATAGAACAAAATGTTTTAACACATTTCTGCAGTAGCCTGTTCTCATGCACTCATCGTGCATTAAAGAGGGCCCCTATAATGGTTGCTCATAATTTAAATGTAACCAATCAAATGAAAATACATAGCAAAATTTTATTTTTTCTTGTTTTTGCATAAGTGTTCTTGCTTAATTACCTATGCCACAAAAGTATAGAAAATGGCTATTATTCCCCTCAAACTTTGCTTTTGTGACTAGGATATTGATAGTTTTTAAATTTACCTTTTTTGCAGAACATTCCAGATTGATTCCAAGATAAGGAAACTAGGGACCCTTTTGACATCTAGGCTCAAGCAGTGGCACTTTTTGGATGAAAGTGTGCAAGTTACAGATCAGAGGAAGTGCCACCAAGCTTTTTCCACCTTCACCCATCATGATGGGTTTTGCTTCTGCCACAATGTGACCAGTCTGTTTGAGGCAATCAGAATTGCCTGTAACCCAAAAGAGTGGTGTCTCTTCATTGACAACTCATCCAGGAGCATAGAAGCTGTGCTGCTCCAAAACAGGAAAAAGTACTCATCTCTTCCACACTGGCTCACTCAGTGCACCTCAAAAAGGATTACAACACCATCAGAACTATACTAGGCACCTTGAAGTATGATGAGTACAACTGGGAGGTCATCGGAGACTTCAGAATGGTTGCATTCCTAATGGGACTGCAAGGCAATTTTACCAAGTTTCCGTGTATCTCTGCCTTTCGGACAGCAGGGACATAAACGCGCACTGTCAAAGGTGGGACTTGCCACAGTGGATTGAGTTTAATTTAATTTAATGTGGTGCCTTATATACCACTAAATCTCCTAAAGGATTCAAAGCGATTTAGAAAACAATTAAATTGGCTTAAGTAATGGCCAAAAATCTAATCAGGTACTTTGAATTTCCCTCTCTGTCCCAACGGGCTCACAATCTAACTATAGTACCTATGAAAGAAATAATTACTTACATTTGCCTATATAAAGAGAAGAAAGAGGAAAAAGAGAATACAATAAATTTAATACTATAGTTCTCTGTGAGGAGAAACAATGTCAAAGGGAACCATTGGTGGACCCCTGGAAAGTGCTGATACCACCACTGCACATCAAATTGGGCCTAGTGAAACAATTTGTCAGAGCTCTATATAAGGAGTCAGTAGCCTTCAAGTATCTTCAAGACATCTTCCTTAATCTGTCTGAGGCACAGGTCAAAGCTGATGTCTTCATTGGACCACAGATAAAGAAGATCCTGGAGTGCAAGGAATTTCCCAAGAAGCTAAAAAGGTGGCTGGGAATAGCTTTGCCACAGTGGTTAAAGGCTTCCTGGACAATCACAAGGCCAAAAACTACATGGAGTTGGTTAAGAATCTGGTGAAGAATTTCAGTACAATGGGCTATAGGATGTCTGTCAAAGTCCATGTCCTTGAGGCTTATCTTCAGACATTTAAGGAAAATATGGGAGCATACTCAGAGGAGCATGGACTTCAAATGCCGCTACCAAGGACAATATAATGAGAACGTGATGGGAGACTACCTATGGGGGCTGATTCGTGAAAATGACACAGTATAATCGCAAATCTTGAAAAACTCACCTCTAAATCTTTAGTGGTCATCTTTGTATAACTTCATTATAAATACATGTTAATTGTGATTCATATGTTGCTTTTTATGAATTTATAAGAATGAAAAGATGAAAATTCAACGTTTTCACATTTTTAATAGGTAAACTGCAAAATCTGACTATCTTTGTCACAAAAGAAAAGTTTTATGGGAATAACAAACATCACATCTATACTTTTTAGGCATGAGCAATTAGGAAATTATACTTACTGCCCAGGAACAAATATCAAGTTACATAGTGCAATCCATGTTGAATTTCATGACAATAAAGATTACATGATTGATCTGTATAGATAAATATTGTTAGAACAAAGAATCATACAGTTTAGTTGGACCTAGTCAGCATGGCCCAAAGTGGGGGCAAGAGGTGCATCCCCCTGGGATGCCATCATACTGTGCCACTGCTGTGATCTCAGCACTAGAAGTAAACTAATGCTGTGCACGCATACTTTCACATCAATGTCCTCACATCATCAGAGAGGGACTGCCTTGGCTGACTGCAACATTGGAAAGGACTCCCTCACCATTCGGGGTGACATTGAGCACAGCTACAGTCATCTGTCTGCTACTACTACTTATCATTTCTATAGTGCTGCTAGACGTACGCAGTGCTACACTTAAAACACATATGTTTATGTTTATTGAAAGCTTCTATAGCACTGCTAATGACTGGGGAGTCAATTCAGAGCGGTTTATATGAGCTTCTGTAATGGTGTTACAATACATGAGCTTCTGTAAAGTGTTACAATACAGAGTTAGTGTTTTATTTTTTAGATGGTTTTTAGTATTTCAAGAATGTAGACTTAAGGCAATAGGTAGCAAGATATATACAAAGGATATGTGATGTTTGTAGTAGTCAGCAGAATTTATAATTTATTCAAGACAGACAAACAGGACAAATAAGGGATTGGAGAGTTATTGTGGGGATGACTCTAAACAGGTACATTTTGAACAGCTAGAAGGAAAGAGAGATTGTTTAGTGGGAGATCTGTGAGATGAATGACTTTGAAAAACAAAGGGCTAAGAGGCTAAACTCTACTCACCTCCCACCTAAATTGCATAAGCCTGCAAAATTTACCCCTTTCTCCTAAATTTCACTAAGTGGCTAAATTTAGAAGACCAAATTCTGGGCAGTCTTATCTGTGGGTTCAAACCTAGTTCTAGAAAATTAGGTGGCTATCTCTGGTTTTGCACACTAGCCACCCAACTCAGCTGGTCAGATTTAGGTGCTGTAAAAGCAGTGCCTAAATATAATGAACCACCTTCCTTCCTGGTACTTATATTTAAAATTTTAATTCAATTTAATTCAAAATTTATATACTACTGCCCTGTATCCATTGCATGCTAGATAGGTAACAAATATTTAATAAACCAACTATAAATTATAAATACAGATGCAAATCATAAATACAATAAAATTACAACATTTAAAATACAGATATAAATTCAATTAGAAATACCATATTATTCCAGCATAGCCCAACCCCCTTTCTTCCCTCTAAACCTTGTAATAAAGCCATGGCAACAGGACCCCTTCACTCCTGACCAATGATTCCACAATAGCAAGACCTCCTTTCCTTCCTCCTCTTGACCTTTCAAAGTAAGCCATACCCCCTCTTCTATGAAACTGCGCTAGCAGTTTCTAACGCGGGGAGCCACGCTGAATGTCCAGCGCTGCTCCCGACGCTCATAGGAACTCAATGAGCATTGGGAGCAGTGCGGGCCATTCAGCGCGGCTCTCTGTGCTCTCTGTGCACTAAAAACTGCTAGCACGGTTTCATAGACGAGGGGGTTAGTTTTGTGGTGCTAGTACCCCTTTCCCTCCCTCTGCTCCAGTCAATAGAAAAAAAGGGAGGGAAAAAGACAGTCTAGTACTAAGACCCCCTTTCTCCCACCCTCAACCTTGGAAAGTGTGAAAAAGTCCCTTGGTGTGAGGGATTCTGCTCCTCTCTCTCATTTCCCTTTGTCAATATAAGTTAAAAAATAAAATAAAATACGGGGGTAAATCAAAAAGTAAAGGCAAAATACATTTAAAGACTTTAATAGAAGTAACTTTGAACAATTGAACATATCACTTTCCCACATAGTCCCCATGCAAGACCACACATTTGTTGTATCATTCAACTGTCTTCTGCATTCCTGCAGAGATGTTTTTCAACTGCTCTGAAAGCCAGATGAGCACCGCTTTCTTTACTTATGCTTTGTCTTATATTGTCTGGGTCACGGTGATGCACCCATGTCTCATCGCTGCTTACAATTCTCTCCAGAATACCTGGATCTTCTTCATACCATCTCAGGAACTGGGTACAACCTCCACACGCTCCACATGCTTGTGCAGCTCAGTAAGTTGTTTGGGACCCATCGTGCACAGACTTTCCAAATCATCATGCATTATGGCAAATGCAGATCCATAGCTGATATCCACATTTGAAGCCAATTCAGATGCCGTTATTTGTCAATCTTCTTTAATAAAGGTATCCACCCTGTCAATGTACTCTTGTGTGTGCGATGTTGATGGGCGACCAGAACGACCATCGTCATTTCCACCTGTTCTTCCCACTTTAAACTTTTTTACTCACTCATAAACCTTTTGTTGATTCATAGTGCTATGTCCATACTGAATCAATATCAGACGGTGAATTTCCACAGCTTTCACTTCCTCTGCCCAAAGAAAGCGCACTACTGTACATTGTTCCTTGATGGTGCAATGGAGCATCCATGTTTCTGGCCTTGTGGCTGCCACATGACTAAAGGCTGAGCATTGCACTATGCATGGACGAACTATCCAACAGGCAATGTACGAGGACATATGTTGCATTTTGCTAGCTCTGTTTTGGCAATCACATAATTTAACAATTGCCTTTAATTTTTTATTTGCCCTTGTTTTATACCCCAGCTAGGCCCTCCCTTCTTTCCAGTGAGGGAATCTGTAGGGCCGTTGGATGATCAAAGAGCAAAAGGGGCAAAAGGGAGGATAAGACCATAGTGGAGAGACTGAATGAATTCTTTGCTTTAGTCTTTACGGAAGAAGATGTAAAAGATCTACCAGAAATGGAAATGGTATTCAAGGGTGATGATGCGGAGGAATTGAAAGAAATCTCTGTGAATCTGGAAGATATACTAAGCCATTTTGACAAGTTAAAAAGTGATAAATCACCTGGACTGGATGGTATACATCCCAGGGAAAAAAGGAACTCAAACATGAAATTGCTGACCTGATGTTAGTGATCTGTATAACCTATCGCTAAAATCATTGGAGGGTGGCCAATATTATGCCGATGTTTAAAAAGGGTTCCAGGGGAGATCCGGGAAATTAATTATAAAAAATAAAATTGTGGAACATGTAGATAAACATGATTTAATGAGACAGAGCCAGTATTGGCTCAGCCAAGGGAAATCTTGCCTCACCAATTTGCTTGACTTCTCTGAAGGTGTGAATACACATGTGGATAAAGATGAGCTGGTTGATATAGTGCAGGGGTCTCAAAGTCCCTTCCTTGAGGGCTGCAATCCAGTCGGGTTTTCAGGATTTCCACAATGAATATGCATGAGATCTATGTGCATGCACTGCTTTCAATGCAGATTCATTGGGGAAATCCTGAAAACCCGACTGGATTACGGCCCTCAAGGAGGGACTTTGAGATTCCTAATATAGTGTATCTAGATTTTCACAAAGTTCCTCATGAGAGGCTCCTGAGAAAATTAAAGAGTCATGGGATAGGAGGCAAAGTTCAATTGTGAATTAGGAATTCGATAGAAAACCCGACTGGATTGCGGCCCCCGAGGACTGACATTGGACACCCCTGCAGTAGGCAGTAAGCATTTTTGTTTGCAAATTAAATTTATTTATTTTAAAAGTTTTAGTTTGCATATTCCTATGCAGAGTATATTAAAACACAAATAACATATAAATAAAAGAGTTAAAAGGGTCACTTTGCTTCTCAAAAGTAGTAACAGAAAAAAGTAAGGAAAAATAATCTGTGGTCACCCAGTCAAAGAAATCAATCAGATTTGATTGGTATGATTTCCCTTTGGAGAAACCAAGAGGAGTGGAACTTGGATGTGACTCTACGTGATGCTCTTAAGGTGGCCAAATTAAATAAATAAGACAACAGCAAAAACCAGAAGAAGGCTTGAGTGCATAGTGAGAGGAATGGCCAGCAGGCAGAAGGAAGTGATAATGCTTCTTTATAAGTCTCTGGTGAGACACCATTTAGAGTACTTTGTACAGATCTGGAGATCTGGAGTCCGCACCTTCATGAAGGTATGAACAGGATGGAGTCAGTCCAGAGGATAGCCATGAATATGGCCAGTGGTCTTTGTCATATACTGAATGGGAACAAACTTAAAGATCTCAATATGTATACTTTGGAAGAAAGCAGAAGAGGGGAGATAGGATACAAGACATTTAAATACCCTTCTGGCACAAATTTACAGAAAGCAACTTTCTTTCAACTGAAGGGAAACTCTAGAATGAGAGGCCATAAAATGATGGTGAAAGGAGAAAAGTCTAAGGAAATATTTCTTTATGGGAAGAGTGGTGAATGCATGGAACAGCCTCCAGACCAGGGGTCTCCAAAGTCCCTCCTCGAGGGCCAAATCCAGTCAGTTTTCGGGATTTCCCCAATGAATATGCATGAGATCTATGTGCATGTACTGCTTTCAATGCATATTCATTGGGGAAATCCCGAAAACCTGACTGGATTCGGCCCTCGAGGAGGGACTTTGGAGACCCCTGCTCCAGACGGAGGTGGTGGAGACAAAGACTGTAGCTGAATTCAGCAAACTTAGGACAAGTACAAGCATCACTAAGGGAGAGGAAGAGAGTGCATGGTATGAATGGGCAGACTGGATAGGCCCTATGGCAGGGGTGTCCAATGTCAGTCCTCGAGGGCCACAATCCAGTCGGGTTTTCAGGATTTCCCCAATGAATATGCATGAGATCTATTAGCATACAATGAAAGCAGTGCATGCAAATAGACCTCATGTATATTCATTGGGGAAATCCTGAAAATCCGACTGGACTGCGGCCCTCGAGGACCGACATTGGACACCCCTGCCCTATGGTCTTTATCTGCCATGGTTTTCTGAGTTTCTATCTTTGCTCTAAGGCAGGGGTAGGGAACTCCGGTCCTCGAGAGCCGTATTCCAGTCGGGTTTTCAGGATTTCCCCAATGACTATGCATTGAAAGCAGTGCATGCAAATAGATCTCATGCATAGTCATTGGGGAAATCCTGAAAATCCGACTGGAATACGGCTCTCAAGGACTGGAGTTCTCTACCCCTGCTCCAAGGGCTCCTTTTACAAAGGTGCTCTAGAGGTTTTAGCGCACGCACCGGATTAGTGTGCGCTAGCCGAAAATCTACCGCCTGCTCAAAAGGAGGCGGCAGCGGCTAGCGCGCCTTTGTAAAAAAAAGCCCTAAGTCTCTAAAAAAACCCAAAAAAAACCCCAACTACTGGTACATATTTATTCAAAGGAAAGCTTCTTTCTGAAATTGTTATAAAATAAGCATCATCCAGAGCAACCAGCAGGCTCAGAGTCACCTGCTTTTGCTTCACATTTGAGAACTTACTGAAGGGATAATACAAGACCCAATGAATAACCAGGAAGTGTGGAGCCTTGGTCAGGGCTACATGAGCTAATTGCAATCAGTATAATTTGTTAAATGATCCAGTGCCATTACTCAATTAAGCAGCAGCTACATACACCAAATAGAACAAACCCAGCCATACAGTTTGATAGCATTTATCAGGATATTTATTAGAGAATATCAAGAAAGAGTTACTTAAGCATGCCAGATGGTCAAATGTGCATGTGTTCTGTTCTGCTGGGGCAAAAAAGGTCATTGCGGTTCAATGGTGAAGGGAGAATTTGGATTTGCCTCAGGTACAATCTTGATTGTATTTCCCTGGGCACAGGGAAATGTACCTGAATGTAATCTGCCTTGTGCTACAATTGAAAAGGTATGAATGAAATCTGGTTAATAAATCTCAATAAATAAATAAATACAAGAAAATATTCTTCCAGTACACTTTGTAAACTGCAATAAATATAACAGAAGATCAAAAGGAAAAAAAAAATACCATTCTGGAGGAGAAATGCTAGTAGTCACACAGAGAATAGTTAAGCTCTGGAACACATTGCCAGAGGATGTAGCTGTTTTTAAAAAAAGGTTTGGACAAGTTCCCGGAGGAAAAGTTCATAGTCTGCTATTGAGACAGACACTGCTTCCCCTGGATTGGTACGAGTAGCATAGAATGTTGCTAATATTTGGGATTTTGACAGGTACTTGTGACCTGGATTGGTCTGACCCAGTATGGCTATTCTTATGTTCTTATAAAGAAGGCCAGAGGTTCTTCATCTTTGATGAGCTCAGGATAGAAATCAGTATGACAAAGTAGTTGGGGAACCTTATAACATACTTGGGTGCATGAAGAGACATATCACTGTTAGAAAGGAAGGAATATTATTTCTGTGCAGGATTCCAGTTGAATCCCACTTTGAATGCTCTGTGCATTTCTAATTATCATCCCTAGAAAAGAATATTCACAAGAAGGGAGTGAAAGGACCACCACCAAAATAGTGCATGGTCTATATTATAAGCCAAACATAGACCCCATATATTTAATTTTCAAGCAGAGTAAGATTTTTACTGGGGCAATGCTGCAAAAACATTCTCAAAAAGTATTCCTTATGGAGTTCCCCTTTGAAAACAGGACATTATGCATCAGGAAAAACAAGTGTATGGATTTCAGAATAAAATCCTTGCATTACCCCTCCCACCAAACAAACACTCCTTTTTTTGCACAATTGGTAGATTTTACCCATGGAGGAAGCAATTATTTTCTGTTTCCCACCCCATTTTACCCATGTAACTGCTTCGCTACCCAGATAACACTGAGCTGGGATCTCCTGTGGCCCGCTTCCCCTCCTCTTTCTGTGGCAGACTTCCACTCTGGTTTCAGCTTTGGGAGTGCCTGCCTTCGGATGCCGTGCGCCCCTTCTGCCTCTGTGAACTTTTGCTTTTGGCGATGAAGCTGACTTTCCTTTGGCTGTTCCTGGACCTGCGCAGTGGCTCCTTCATTTTCAATTTCTCCCTGTTTATTTCTCTTTTCTTCTCTTACATTTGTTTTTGTTATTATTTAATTTATATTTCATATTTACAGTTGTATTTAAGATTGAGAAGATTTTATTTATATTTCATTTCTTTTTAATTTTCCTATAATTTGCAAGTTATTGATTCTATAGATTTGTGTTATGATCCTGTTATGATCCAGCATGTTATTGACTCTGTAGCATGCGTATCTCGGTGTATCTCTGAAAACTTTGTGTATGTATCTTATGTAACACGTTCTGGGTTCCTGGGGAGGACGGGTTATAAAAATGAACACATAAATAAAATAACTAGATGAAATATTGAAAACTACTAAAACCACAGGGAACAAACTTTCAATTTGCTCACTTAGATACAAAGAGGGCCATTTTTAATAGGGCATTTGACTTTGGACATTTCCCGCAAGACATCCAAAAATTGGGGTGGCACAAGATGTCCAACTTTTTTTTTTTTTTTTTAAATGAGCCATCTAGACTAGTATTTCTCAGCTTGGTCGTGGAGTACTCCCTTGCCAGTCAGGTTTTCAGGATATCCACACTGAATTTGCATAAACTTGATTTGCATGCATTGCCTCCATTATATGCAAATTTCTTTCATGCATATTCATTGTGGATATCTTGAAAACCTGATTGGCAAGGGGGTACTCTATGACCGAGTTGAGAAACACTGAGCTAGACATCCTGGCCCTTAGGATGTCTATCTTTTTCAGTCATTTTTGAAAAATCAAAATGTCCAAATGCAAAATGTCCAAAACAAGCCCTTTGGACATGGTGGTGTGTGTGGGGGGGAGGGCAACATTTTAATGAACTGGCCAAACACACAGACATGTCAACAGAACAGTGGGACACCTTTGGGGGTACTGATGTGAATTTCGCATAAAGGGTGCCAGGTGCACGTCATCATAACTCCCTTATAGTGTGTAGTGAACTTTCCAAAACTTCCCCATACCTGTCTTCCCAGGGGTGGCCCTATAATGAAGCCAATTGAGTTGGTGGCCTCAGGTGACAGGTTTCAGAGAGTAGCATTACAGTTTGCCAATTCCCTGCACAGCCAACTGCTTTCTGCCATTGATCCTGATACACTGCCTTTTGCTGCTGTTGCTACCCATCTCCAGTAGCTCTCCTTCCCTTCCACCTGGTCTACCTTCACTAATCACATGCTATCTAGAGGCTGCCAGTGGCAGCCATTCAATTATGCTTCCTGCCTGGCTGCTGGCTTTGGCGTCTTCTCTGTACAGCATTCTGCACCTGAGGGAACAGGAAATGACATCAGAGAGAGTGGGATGCTGTACAGAGAAGACAGACTAATGGTCTGTGAGGGTCATATATATTGTGTCAAAAGGATAATGCTTGTACATGTGTGTATCCCAGCTGAAAAAAAAGTTAACATCATTGCCCTGGAGGCTCAGCAGTATTTAAGATGGACCACCTGGCATTTCTGAACCTGGGGAAGCGGAGGGGGAAGGGGGTCAGCATACAGGCCCTGGCCAAGCGACTCTTGCCTCAGCAATACTCCTGCCAGCTACTCCTCTCAACTGGACTGGTGCCACTAATTCCGCTGCAAAGTGGGGCACTCCAGAAGCGTGCTGGCAGCTATCTCCCGCCGAATATTAACAGCCGGCTTAGCACTATTTAGCCGGCCAGGGGCCATTCAAATAATGCTGAATATCGGGCGGATAGCATGTTCCCTAGCTTTAGTCCTACTTGACAGAACATCTCACTCATGGTTTTATAAAAGCATATCATATCCCTCTTCAATCATTTCTTCTCTGAGCTGATGAGCCCTAACCTCTTGAGCCTTTGTTTATAAGAGAGATGCTCTAGCCCAGGGTTGTCCAATGTCGGTCCTTGAGGGCCGCAATCCAGTCGGGTTTTTAGGATTTCCCCAATGAATATGCATGAGATCTATTAGCATATATAGAGATCTCATCCCGGAAGATTGGAGGATAGCAAATGTTACACCAATCTTCAAAAAAGGATCGAGAGGCGACCCAGGGAACTATAGACCGGTGAGCTTGACCTCAGTTCCGGGGAAGATGGTCGAATCACTGATCAGGGAAGGTATCAATGAGCATATAGAAAAAAAATAAACTGATGAGATCAAGCCAGCACGGTTTCTATAAAGGACGATCGTGCCAAACGAATCTACTACATTTCTTTGAGGGGATAAGCAAACATTTGGACCAGGTTAGCCCCATTGACATAGTTTATCTGGATTTCCAAAAAGCCTTTGACAAGGTACCCCACGAGCGCCTGCTGAAGAAACTGTGGAACCACGGGGTGGAAGGGGACGTCCACAGATGGATCCAAAATTGGCTGATGGATAGGAAGCAGAGGGTAGTAGTAAAAGGACACTACTCTGACTGGAAAGAGGTCACGAGTGGTGTCCCCCAGGGGTCAGTGTTGGGACCGCTGCTGTTCAATATATTCATTAACGATCTGGAAACGGGCACGAAATGTGAAGTTATCAAGTTCGCGGACGATACAAAACTCTCCAACAGGGTCAAAACTGTTGAGGAATGCAAAGAACTACAGAGCGACCTGAACAAACTGTGCGAGTGGGCAAAAAGATGGCAGATGAGCTTCAATGTGGAGAAATGTAAGGTCTTGCACATCGGGAAAGGGAACCCCATGTACAGCTATACGATGGGAGGAAGGGAGATGGGGAAAGGCACCCTAGAAAAAGACCTGGGGGTATTGGTGGATACAACAATGAAGCCAGCGGCGCAATGTGCAGCGGCCTCAAAGAAAGCGAACAGAATGCTGGGCATTATCAAAAAAGGTATCACTACCAGAACGAAGGAGGTCATCCTGCCATTGTATCGAGCAATGGTGCGACCACATCTGGAATACTGTGTCCAATACTGGTCCCCGTACCTTAGGAAAGACATGGCGATACTTGAGAGGGTCCAGAGGAGAGCAACTAGGATGATAAAGGGAATGGAGAACCTTTCATATGCCGAAAGGTTGGACAAACTGGGGCTCTTTACCCTGGAAAAGCGGAGACTGAGAGGAGACATGATACAGACATATAAAATCATGAAAGGCATAGAGAGGGTGGATAGGGATAGATTCTTCAGACTAGCGGGGACAACAAAAACAAGAGGTCACTCAGAAAAACTGAGAGGGGACAGATTCAAAACGAATGCAAGGAAGTTTTTCTTCACTCAGAGGGTGGTGGACACCTGGAACACGCTTCCAAAGGAGGTAATAGGACAGAGTACAATACTGGGTTTCAAAAAGGGACTGGATGACTTCCTGAAAGAGAAGGGGATTACAGGGTATAGATAGAAGGTTACACTACAGGACAAAAGCGAAAAGCATATGTGAGTTTTAGGGTAGGAGCACTATCAGGTCCTGGACCTGAGGGGCCGCCGCGTGAGCGGACTGCCGGGCACGATGGACCTCCGGTCTGACCCGACAGAGGCAAGTCTTATGTTCTTATGTTCTTATTTATTGGGGAAATCCTGAAAACCCGACTGGATTGCGGCCCTCGAGGACCGACATTGGACACCCCTGCTCTAGCCCCTTTATCTTCATCCTTCTCTGAAGCTTTTACAGATCTTTGTGAGATGGGGGCGACCAAGACTGCAGAGGAGTGGAAGTAAGAGATCAGGAGTAATGTACAAGAAAATTGATCACAAACGTTATCCAGATTAGCTTGCCTTCAAATCTATAAATATGTGACATTTAGACATGTTGAAGGAAGGAAACAGTACAAACAGATGATGTATTCTACTTTATTTCATGCTAAAATAATGATCCTAACCTGTGGCTTCAAAGAATCTCTCTCTAACTCTGCATAAAAAGGGAACTGAAGTCCTGACTCTGTTCAGTGACAAGCTCATAAAACGTATTAAGTCTTAATTTCATGTTACTAAAAAGTTAATTGCTGTAAATGTAAATATGTTTAAAAATGTATTTTCCTATTTAATAGCTCTGCTGGCCTAATGGAGCTGATAACAATTGCCATTATTACCTTTGCACCATGGTTGAATTCCTCCCTAGCTGGTGGACGTGGAACTCAGCATTATATAAATTGGAGCTTTCTGCAGCCCAACCACTTGCTTCAGACTCTTGCACCACAGCAGTACAAGTGCCAGAAGGTAAGCATTTTCACCATATGCTATGGAGCACTATTTCTTTACCATTCAATAATCGAACATAAGCTTGTGTGACTGAAAACATGTTATCCTAGCTGTACACTGCCTTGGATGAATTATTCAAAAAGGTGGTAAATAAATCATAAGAAAGAAACACACGTGCATTATATTCAGTTTGGTGCTACTCTCTCAGTCTATTTGGAGAAGTAGGAATAAATGCCAGCAACAACTGCTCACCTACAACTTATCTGCAGAGCTTGTATTTTTGTTAAATATTAAATACAGATGATAAATATTTCTTTTTCTTAAAAGAAGGAAACTAATTGTAAACAAAAGGAAGTAGATATTCCCCCAAAGCAACTTTGCTGGGGTTGGGTTTAAGTTTTTAGTTTGAATCTGGAGAAAATCCAAATAAAGCATGACAGTTTCTATACCTTTAAGAATTCTAACTCATTTGTCTTCTTTGTATTTTTTTTACTTTGTATTTTTTTGATTGCATAGACTCATTTAAAAGATTGGCATCAAGTAGGAAAGGTTCCTATAGATGTGACAATAGTTTTCAAGTTATAAAAGCAAATGGAGAGTAACAGCTGGAAAGAAGTCTTGGGATGTACAGGGCAATTAGGACAGCAGTGAGGATGTGGGTTCAAATCCTGTGCTGCTCCTTGTGATCCAAGTCACTCAATCCTCCATTGCCCCAGATAAGTTAAATAGACTGTGAGTCCACTGGGACAAATAGGCAAAATGTTGGAGTACCTGATTGTAAACTGCTTAGATAACTTTGATAAATAAATAAATATGAATAAATTGAAACAATAACATACTATCAGGGCAGTAGGTTCATATCACAATATATATTCCTTTTCAGATACTCTCTTATGGGTTTGATAAATAGAGTGCTTCTCAGCCTCTCCTGGAGAAACAAGTAGCCAGTTGGGTTTCAGGATTACCACAATGAATATGCATGAGATACAATGGATCTCCAAAATATGCTCCTGTATCTTATGTGTACTCATTGTGGTAATCCTGAGAACCAAGCTGGCTAGGAGTGGTTGAGAAGTACTGGTCTAATATTCCTACTGTGAGCTTGATATACTAAGATAGAAATAAATCCAAAGTTGCACATGCACAACTTAAATGTTTAACAAACCAATCAGCGCCGATAATTGCCAATTAACAAGCAATTATTGTCACTAATTGCCACTACCATATATACTCGAATATAAACCAATATTTGGGGGCCCAAAATAGGGGTCTTGGGTTTTATTCGGGTCAGCGCTAACCTGCCCCCTTCCCGAACCTGTTTTCAGGCCTCTGCCGGGCTTGCCATGAGACCTGATGGTCCAGCAGTGGCCGAGACAGGAGGAATCCCTCCCACCTCCTGTCCTAGCCCTATTCTAATTATTTTTATCTCCCTCCCACCTCCTTTGTGTACGTTCCTTCGCTCCTGCCCGTGCAGAACCGCTAGCTAATTGGCTGCCACCAGAACTCATAGCAGCCAATCAGCTAGCAGCTCTGCATGGGCAGGAGCAAAGGAAGGTCATTCCTGCCCATGCAGAGTTGCTAGCTGATTGGCTGCCGTGCGTTATCGCGGTCCCATGAGAACTCACAGCAGTCAATTAGCTAGCAGTTCTGCATGGGCAGGAGTAAAGGAAGGTCACTCCTGCCACGATTCATCATTGGACCACCAGGGATACTTAAGATATGTGGGGGAGGCAGGAGGGAGATAAAAATAAATATAATCAGGCTGGGACAGGAGGTGGGAGGGATTCCTCCTATCCCAGCCACCGCTGGGCCATCAGGTCTCATGGCAGACTCGGTGGAGGTCCACAAGGCATCAGTAGGAGGGGGGAAGGGTACAGAACCTGGCAAGGAGGGAGGGGACTTGGTGTAGTGACTGGCAGGGCAGGGAAAGGAGGGAGTGAGGGGGCTGGATGCAGAGCCTGGCAGGGCAGTGAGGGAGGAAGAACAGGGTGCAGAGCCTGGCAGGGCAGGGAAAGGCATGGCACTGCACTTGAATATTAACCCCCCCAGTTTATATTCGAGTCAACCTTTTTCCCTCCTTTTTTGGGGGGAAAACAGGTTACCTCGGTTTATATTCGGGTATATATGATAATTAGAATTTATGCATACAACTTTCTAGGTGAATTCTATAAAGTAGTGTGCATAAATTCTAGTGCATAGATCTCAAAGGGGAAGAGCATGTGTGGGTCATGGGCAGCCCTAAAAGTTAGGTGCACTATTATAGAATACACCCGATTTGCATACAACATAGGTACAGGCATTTAGGCATATATGTCTGTGCCTAAATATTAGTCATGTGGACAGGTGCTATGTATGATTCTATACACTGTGCCTATCGCCAGAGACGGTTTATAGAATAGCGTTAAGCATCAATTTTTTAGGTAACATATATAGAATTTACCCCAAAGAGGGTAATAATTCCACTCTTCATGGCACCTGCAGCCCAGTGAGTGACTTGACCCTCATTCTTTCTTTGTCTAGCTACAGATTTCTCTTCCCAAATATAAGCAGTAATACGTTTATGTATTTCTTCTATCCTACAGGTTGAAACATTTCACAGTCATCAGTTTGTCCTTTATTCCAGTAGAAAATCAAACCATGAAAATGATGTCCTTGAAAGTTTTCTCTCTGATTTTCATCTCTCTAAGCCTTATCCTTGCTGAGATGGAACCAAATAGTCTCAGGTGGGTTTTAAAGTAGAAAGAGGTTTTAATATTCTACAAAATATGCACAGATAATTCATAGCTGGTGTAAAATAAGAGATGCTGATTAGGTCATTGACGACATAGAAAGAATCGTGAACTAGAGGTCCATTACCTGTCAACGTGCTAGACACAACCAACTGTTTTGATTTTATTTTCACTTCTTTTTAGTTTATGATATATTTTTTAATCTCACTTATTGTTTTACCACTTATTTTGTTTTATTTTATCATTCAAATTTCATTTAAATTTCCCCAGAATTCTATTGCTTCAACGGTTCTCCCTCTGCATCTATTCTTATCTCCCCTCTTTTTAACCTTTCAAATTCCTTTAGATCATTGTAATCTTATTAGAATGTTTATTTTCTTATTTTTCTCCTCTATCTCTATTTTTCTTTCTTTATTACTCTTCTAATTGTCATTTTTCCCGGTACTTTAGTTAGATTGTGAGCCTTCGGGACAGTAAGGGAATTTCTAAGTACCTATCTTACTTATAATTTTAATGCACCAATATATTCATTGTAACCCGTTCTGGGCTCTTTTGGGAGGACGGGCTAAAAAATCGAATAAAGAAAAAAAATAAAGAAAGCAATGTTCAGTGTGGTTTAACTGGGCAGAAGAGGCTCCTATCTGGATACACCATGCTAACCAAGCCAAAAGCAGACACTCAGTGGCATACTGCTGGATATCTGCTCTGACAGTTACAGCACTCTTTGCTTAGTGCTAGGATGGTCCAGGTTTGGAGTGGGGAGTGACACTGGGAGTTACTAGGCAGTGAGCACCGCTGAAATTCAGAAGTGGTACCCAGATAGCTACGTGGTTAACTTAGGACAGCCTTTTTGCCGAGTACCAGTGGTACCCAGGTAACTCCCAGCAGGAATGGAATCATGTGCCTATGTTTATACGACAGCAGAGTAATTTTGGTGTTTTTAAGAAGTTGTTGAAGAGACACTTGTTTTGTAATATGAAATATGGGAATTGATGTTTTGTATAGGTACAAGCGCTGGTTGCTTGTCTGTTTATGATTTAAATGTGTATGATTTGTATGGTGTTTGTTTAAATTGTGAGCCGCTCTGCGTAAAGCAGGTTATAAATAAATAAAAACAAAACAAAGAAACAAATCTGGATATTCAGTGCAGAAAGACTGTAAAATGTAGCAGAATGAAATGGAGCACTTCTGTTGTCTTAGTGTCAGAGAATTAAATGACACATATAGGATTGACTCACAAGTTCTAACACACGGCCAGTCACATAAAATCATCCGGATCAGTATTCAAAAGCACTTATCCAGCCAAATTCAAAACAAATGCTAGGAAGTTCTTCTTTACACAACATGTGGTGGACACCTGGAATGCAATTCCAGAGGACGTTATAGGGCAGAGTACGGTACTGGGGTTTAAGAAAGGATTGGACAAATTCCTGCTGGAAAAGGGGATAGAGGGGTATAGATAGAAATTTACTGCACAGGTCCTGGACCTGTTGGGCCGCCGCGTGAGCAGACTGCTGGGCGCGATGGACCTCAGGTCTGACCAAGCGGAGGCATTTCTTATGTTTCTAAGAGCACCTAGTACCCAGATAAGCACTGCTGACTGAGGTATTCAGCGGCCCTATATGGATACAGTGGTGTAGCGAGGGTGAGTGACACCTGGGGCAGTGGTGCCCCTCCCCTGCTTTCTCCTCCCCCCCTGCTTCTTCCCAACCCCCCTGCTGCATGCACGCCCCCTTCCCTTTCCCGTACCGCTTTAATTTTCCCAGTGCGAGCAGCATTATGAACTTGTTGCCCGCATCATGTTGGCTCACCCTCTGAAGTCACTTCGTAGGCACAGGACCAGGAAGTAATGTTAAAGAGAGCTGACACCGATGTGATTGGTCTGACCCAGTAAAGCTAGTCTTATGTAGAGAATGACACGGTGACAAAATTCATTACCGTTCCCGTCCCTGTGGATAACCGCGGGAAATAATCCCATGGAATTTTGCAGTGTCTATTTCAACCCTTCTACACCAGCATTCTTCAAAGCAAAGCTTGAGGGTCAGTGGTTGTGGCCATTCATACTCTGATTCTTCCGTTTCTCTTTAAAGAATGACATGAAGATGGTTTCCCACGGTGATGAATTTTGTCACCGTGTCATTCTCTAATCTTATATTCATATGTTCTTATGTTCTCAAAGCAAATTTGCCTTCTGTATCACTCGTGCAACTTGCGCTTCCATTATCAATTTCACATCCAGTATCACTCCCAATAGCATGATTTCCATTTTTACTGTAATTGAATTATCTATTACAAACACTCGATGGCCAAAGATGTTCTTTTGCATTACCCCCAATCGTGAATTCTGTCTTCGCTACATTTAACACAAGGCCATTCATTGCGCAACCATTCACTAATCTTACTCATAAATCCATTCAATTCATAAGGTAATCTTTCACCTCATTCTGTAATTTGAAAATAAAACTGAACATCGTCTGCATACATATGAGAACACACTCCAATCTCCTTTAGAAATTTACCCATGGGAACTAAATAGATGTTAAACCAACATTGCTGACAATGAGGAGTCATTAGGCACCCCCTTTTAACATGCACTTCAGGTGAAATTACTCATCTACTACATAAACACCTTTTCCTCCCAAAAAGGTATATTCTCTAAACCAGTGTTCTTCAACCACCGGTCCATGGACCAGTGCTGGTCCACAGAAATTTCCTGCCGATCCACAGGGCCAGCATGTGCATCAGGCCCCAAACAGTGTTCTTCAACCACCGGTCCACGGTGCGATTGATGCAGCGTTATCTTCGAGCCAGCTCCCTCTTCCTAACTGATTCAGTGCACAAAGCCACGGGCAGTGGCTCCTACGGGCATCCTGCATTGCAACATCAGAGGGAAGGCTTCCAGATGAGGCACGGGACGTGCAAGGTGCAATTAGTACTATTATGGGGGCAGGGTCTGGGGTGGAGATTGGGTAGAGATGGACGGGGTCTGGCCCACGACTTAGCCCCATGTTCCTCAACCGCCGGTCCACAGACCGATGCCGGTCCACAGAATAATTATTTTATTTCTGCCGGTCCATAGGTGTAAAAAGGTTGAAAAACACTGCTCTAAACCATCCCAAAACAGACCCTGTCTTACCTAATATCCTCAGCTTAACTGAAACAAATTTAGATCCAATGAATCAAAAGCGGATGATATATCCAAAACACTTTCCTTGATCTACATCTATCAACAATTCATCCACTGTAGAAATCCAAAGAGTTTTCACATTGTGGGCTTTCCTAAACCCAAACTGATTTATATGTAGACACTCATTATTTTGTACAAAGTCTTCTCAATTGGTTGAAAATTGCACATCTGAGTACAATATAATCCCTCTTCTTTCAAAACCAGTTTAACAGTTGCTGTCTTACAGTCTTTTGGAAAAACACCAGAACATAAAGATTTATTAACCATCATAGTTAACATAGGATAAATTTTGGCAGCTACCTGACATAAAATGCCTGAAGAACAAAAATCAGTACTAGCCTTGGTCACTGTTAAAGTCTGCATTATTTGAAACATATCATTTTCTGAAACATCCTCCAAATTTTTCCATTTCACTTCATAGTCCTCAAAATCCTGGTCTTCAATATTTATTTATTTATTCAATTTTCTCTACTGTTCTCCCAAGGGAGCTCGGAATGGTTTACATGAATTTATTCAGGTACTCAAGCATTTTTCCCTGTCTGTCCCAGTGGGCTCAATCTATCTAATGTACCTGGGGCAGAGAGGGAATTGAGTGACTTACCCAGGGTCACAAGGAGCAGTGTGGGTTTGAACCCACAACCTCAGGGTGCTAAGGCTGAAGCTTTATCCACTGCATCACAGTTTCCCCCCACCCCACCCCGCTTGGCCTCTCTCCATACCACCAGCCAGGGCTTGCAATTTTCCATCTAAATATTCTGCATAAGCAATAGCTTCAGACTCTATATCGTCTACTCCAGTGCCAGCTTTCCCAGTCAATCTTTGTACTCTAAAATATAGCTCTCTAGGGTGATTAATTGCTTTGGTGATCTTTTCCTGGAAATATATACATTTCTCATCCTCACACAATCTAAGATACACACGTAAACATAATTCATAACTCTCAAAATCTTCCATATCTTTAGTCATTCTCAATCTTCTCTCTGATCGTCTTACTTCCCATCTCACCTGATGCATAGGTGCATCTCAATCCCCTCCTTTCTCCATACCTCCCTCTCTGGGGCAACAACATCTAACACATCCTATAAAGAAAAATTCCAAATTGCTACATCATTCTCCAATAAACTATTTTCATCATATACCAAATGTCTTTTTCATTCCTTACACAGCTCTAAAACTTCAAAATGTGGCCTCACCATCATCCTAGGATAACTACTGTATAAAAAATAAAAATAAAATTATTTGCTGTTAGATTTCAAGGACCAATCACATCAAAGAATGATACTTATTTGGACGGTTGTATCCTTACACACACAGATGCTCATAACATGGACAGACTCTTGCAAACGTGACACACGTCATCTATTCTAGTGTATACTTATGAAGGGTATTTTTTAAACTAAAGTAAAATTCTGGAATCTCTCATGGCACACCCAGCATCTCTTCAGGGCACACCACTGTGCCATGGCACACAGTTTGAGAAACACTGTCTTAATCTAAGATAATAATACCCTTAGCGCACATGCGCACTTCAATTTTTGTGGCTCTGTGCGTCCGTCGCTCTGTGGTCGGCAGAGAAATGTTGTAGAGTGTGGAGTGTGTGTAGCGTGTGCGCACATTGGGAGCCGACATCGGGGAGAGAAGGAGGCGGCGGCGGCGACTGAGCTACAGAGCTAGGGGAGGGAAGGCCACAACTACTGCCGCTCCGTGGTTGCACAGCCTTCTCCTCTGCCTCCACTCTCCCCTCTGGGTGAATTTCCGGGTCGAGGATGAGGATTTGTTGGAGGCTTGTGGCGCTGTCGCAGAGGGGGTGGGATGGGCTGGGGGTAGGTCAAATGAAGGGGAGCGGGGCGCAGGCAGGGAACGGGAGAGAGGGAAGGAAAGAGACAGACAAGACAGCAGCTAAGGAGAGAGAGACAGAAAGAGACAGCGGCCAAAGAGAGAGAGGGACAGAAAGACACACAGGCAGCAGCCAAGGAAAGAGAGAGAGAGAAAAAGACAGAAAGGCACATAAACAGCGGCCAAGGAAAGAGAGAGAGAAAAAGACAGAAACATACACAGACAGCAGCCAAGGAGAGAAAGAGATAGAAAGACAGACAGACAGACACACAGACAGTGGCCAAGGAGATAGACAGACATACAGCGGCCAATGAGAGAGAGAGAGAGAGACAGAAAGGCACATAAACAGTGGTCAAGGAGAAAGAGAGAGAAAAAGACAGAAACATACACAGACAGCAGCCAAGGAGAGAAAGAGATAGAAAGACAGACAGACACACAGACAGCGGCCAAGGAGAGAGGGAGAAACAGAAAGACAGGCAGACAGAAGCCAGGGAGAGAAAGAGAAAGAGACAAAAAGACAGACACACACAGAGAGCGACAGAGGGAGATACACAGAAAGACAGCGGCCAAGGAGAGAGGGAGAGACAGAAAGACAGGCAGACAGCGGCTGAGAGAGAGAGAGAGAGACATAGAAAGACACACAGACAGTGGTCAAGGAGAGACACAGAAAGACAGACAGACAGCGGCCAAAGAGAGAGAGAGACAGAAAGAAAGACAGCGGCCAATGAGAGAGAGACAAAGAAAGACAGACAGACATCTATTCTAGCACCCGTTAATGTAACAGGCTTAAAGACTAGTGAGTTCATATTTTCATACCATATTTTATAGGGGTAAGTCCTCATATTAATAATTGTAAATGACAAATTTTTCTTTAATAAAGGAGGTTTAACTAAGAATAGAAGAAAGCATGGCTAGCATTACAACTCACATGAAACATAGCAAGTAGAAAGAGTAGCACATTAAGGAGGTTGGAAGGTATTTTCCGATGGAGATTTTCTTATGAAGTGTTAGAATGGCCTCACCTTAGGTATTGAAGTATCCAAGGACTTTGCACTTGCAGTGCTGGATTTGTAAAGTTGGGACCTTACGTCATTCAAGCACAAAGATTTCAAAATGAAATTCCCACAGGTTGTTGTCAGTCAGCTGTGCCCTCCCCTGTACCTCCCCTTTTTGGCACTAGTAAAAGCATCTTTGCTGTGAAACAGCACAGATCCTTTCACCCTCATAGGGAAAGGGCAGTTTTTATCTCTCCCCTGACTTTACTTGGCTAAGTGTCAAATGTGATACTAGAGGTCACAAGACGATGCACATTTTCCTCTTTGTACCATTAGAGATCTGCCAGTAACTTTTCAAAAGAAAGCTAATGCTTGTCTGTTCCAGGAGGTACTCGTATTTGCATAATATATCAGAGACCTGGAGAGCTGCTACTAGTTATTCAGATTTGAAAGGACTATCTCTGGGGTGGTTATGTTTTTGGATTGACTTATGTTTCTCTTTGTACCAATGGTATTATTCTTTTGGATGAAAGGAAGTATGTTATGTATTCTGAATAGAAATTATGGGGATAATATGGTCTGGGCTGTTTCTAGTTCATCGGAGCTTGTCCTTAAGTGCAATGGGAAAAAAGGGGCCTTTTTACTAAGCTGTGTTATCGAGCACCTAACTCAGCAAACGTGGCCTAATGATGGATGCACTAAAGCATTCTGTTTTAGTTTTGCTATCTGCACACGCTAAGTGTCAGTATTTCTTTGGGATGGGGTGTATCAGGAGTAGAGAATGGGCATATATGCAGTAATCAGCTAGCATGCAGACATTACAGCCATGCTAACTGGTTAGCACGTACATAACGCTGGAGCCCTTAGTGCCTCCTAAATAGAAGATAGTAAGTGCTTCAGCGGTAATTTTTTTTTTTTTAATGGCCATGCACTAATGCTGACATTAGCTAGGGTTACCATATGGCTCCAGAAAAAGGAGGATGGATTGAGGCATCCGGGTTTTATTTCCATTACTTTTAGTGGAAGTAAAACCCAGATGTCTCAATCTGTCCTCCTTGCCACAACCTCTGGCAATGCGTTCCAGAGCTTAACTATTCGCTGAGTGAAAAAATATTTCCTCCTATTGGTTTTAAAAGTATTTCCCTACAACTTCATTGAGTGTCCCCTAGTCTTTGTAATTTTTGACGAATTGAATTGATTTTTCACTCTGTCAATAATTACAAAGACTAGGAATACTCAATGAAGTTATAGGGAAATACTTTTAAAACTAATAGGAGGGGAAAAAAAATTTCACTCAGAGAATAGTTAAGCTCTGGAACGCATTGCCAGAGGTTGTGGTAAGAGCAGATAGCATAGCTGGTTTTAAGAAAGGTTTGGACAAGTTCCTGGAGGAAAAGTCCATAGTCTGGTATTGAGAAAGACATGGGGGAAGCCACTGCTTGCCCTGGATCGGTAGCATGGAATGTTGCTACTCCTTGGGTTTTGGCCAGGTACTAGGGACCTGGATTGGCCACCATGAGAATGGAATACTGGGCTTGATGGACCATTGGTCTGACCCAGTAAGGCTATTCTTATGTTCTTGCTTCCATTGCTTTTAGTGGAAGTAAAACCCAGATGTAAATTAGGATAAAAACTTGTACTGGAAAAAATCTGTACTATAACTATGGCACATTGTAACTTGTTAACTATATATTATGTATGTTAACCTGTAACCCATTCTGAGCTCTTTGGAGAGGACAGGATAGAAAACAAAATAAATAAATAATGTCTCAATCCGTCCTCCCTTTTTTGGAGCCTTAAGGTAACCCTAACATTAGCGCATGACCACGAATAAAACAAATAGAGAAAAGCCCTTCTTGATAGCTCTGCTAGTACATGGGTTTAACACATGGGAAACTCCTGTGTAAGGCAGCACTAAACCCATTTGCTAGTACAGGTTAGTAAAAGGGTCCCTTTGTGAGTCAGGAAGTTCTTCTTCACCCAGAGAGTGGTAGAAAACTGGAACGCTCTCCCAGAGTCTGTTATAGGGGAAAACACCCTCCAGGGATTCAAGACAAAGTTGGACAAGTTCCTGCTAAACCAGAACGTACGCAGGTGAGGCTGGACTCATTTAGAGCACTGGTCTTTGACCAAAGGGCCGCCGCGTGAGCAGACTGCTAGGCACGATGGACCATTGGTCTGACCCAGCAGCGGCAATTCTCACTAAACATCTTTTCACAGCCTCAGCTACATGAGGAATCTCATGCTGTATCCAGTGTGACTTATAGTGCTAAATGTGTTTTTATATATCTGCAGCCTCAGTTATGTGATTAAAAAAAATTTTTTTTTTTTTTTTTTTTTGGATCCTGCATTTTCCTCCTGTTGCATTGTACTTTCTGCTCACTTGGGAGAAGGGTTCAGATCTGGTGCTCTAAGCTTTCTTTCTCTATTAGCTGGGTTTTTCCTTCTTGTTATACATTCTCTCCTAACTGCCCATCACTGTACCCACAGTCCTCAATTGGGGCCATGCACCAATGCTCTTTCCCAAACCCTGCAATCCTGGGCTCTAAATCTGGCCACTAGATGTCACCATATAACTGCCTCACTGCCTTCTTAGTATTCCAATATGCCTTTGTCAAATGCTGCCAGATCTGTTTGCATCTTGTTTTTTTTAGACTTTTGTTGAAGTACTCCCTCCACAGTTTAAGGACACTAGTCTCACTTCAGATGCTACAAATTTTAAATTCAAGTTTTATTTAATAATCTGATCACTCATAATTGCCAAAATTCAGCAATATTTAAAACTCTTTGATGTTCTTTCCTTCCTTATCTCCTCTCTTTCCAGAGCTGCTGTGAACAGTCAGAACTCACGAGCTTTAGAAAGACGATATTCAGAGGCTGTACTAGCCAGTGACTACAGCAAGACAGTGGATAACATGCTTAAAAAGAACTTTATAGATTGGTTACTGACCAGAAGAGAAAAGAAGAGCGAGTAAGTTGATTATTTCTTCCCTCATTATATAGGTTTATATATGTTCAGTATTTTCTCTTTTCAGTTGCGATCATTGGTACACTTTTGCATTCCGTCACAGAGTTTACGTTCTAGAGATAAGCTTTGTCTTGATTTGCCCTCCCTGTCAATGGTTAAACTTTGAGTCACCGGAAAGTGATGTTTTCTGTTCAGGATCCTATTTGTTGGAACAGGCTCTCTATGGATCATAGAGGCAAGCATCATCAGTTTTACAGTTTAGAAAAAAGCTGAAATTTTTTTATTTTTGCGTGCTCTTTCAACCAGTAGCAGTGAGTAATGAACTAGCAGTCAAGTCTCAGTTTGTTCATTGTTGGTTGTATTGTTATATGTTTGTTTGCTGTATTGTAATTTGTTAGTTTATTATGTTGTTTTATTGAAATATGTGTTGTATGAGAAGGCTATAATTTGTTATTTTTCATTTGGATGTTTTATTGTCCTCTGCATAGAATTGTAAGATTTGTGGAATATCATTTTTTTAAATAAATAAATGAAAAGGCCAAAGATCCAGTTTTATCCAGGACTAATACACTCAACTCCTGCTCTACACTAGTGGTATAAGATATAATAAATCACATTGGTGAAATAGTTCTACTAAAAGAAAGACAGACAGATGGACAGGATTAGCAAATGTTCCTTGTTCAGGAAGGGTTTAAACTCACCTCACCCTGAATATTCTTTGTCATCAACAAAGTCCATTCTATCCTGCTCTTCTTTTTTTCTGACACTATGAGATTGTTAGTGGAAAATAATTGTTTCCTCTGCTGTAATCCAGCTTCATCCAGTATTTTTGTTTCTAGAACTATGACTGATGCAGCCAAGAGAGACAGTGACACTCAAATTGCATCTCCAAGCAGCCATGAGTATGATACTTCTGAAGAAAATTCCCATGGGGCCAAAAATATATTTGCTTGGCTTCTGAAGAACAGACAGAAAGAAAGGTTGGTTATGAGAGAATGCTCTAGAACAGAGGTGCAGAATGTTCTAGAACAGAGGTACAGACTTAGGTTATTTGGCTAGAGACTACAAAGGAACCATCTAGCTTACTATTTCATATTAGATCAGATAAGTAGGGGCTTAGAAAGATTACCCATATAAAATGAATTATGATTTCAGAACTGTTCACAATGAGGTCCCAATGAAAGTCCTATAAAACTATAAATACTGCATAGAGCAGTAGCTATAACCCTAAAAGAAGCCTAGGAGTAGCATGCACATAATGGTACTTATGAGTCCAACCTTAACCACCTTACTAGGTAGACTAGATGATCTTTATTTGCTGCAGTCTAGTATTATACTTTCTTCTACTCATCTTGCTCCCCACTGGGACAAACACGTGAAAAAAGTTATCTTGATTTCTAATTGCAGTTTTAGACAAATGAAAGAGAAATTGAACAATACTAAAAAAAAAAAAAATAGGCCCTGATTCTATAAATAGCACCTGCCGTTAGGCACCTAGATTGGCACACCTTTTACAAAACTGTGAAAACATTTTTTAGCGCTGGCTGATAGGCTGAATGCTATGCGCTGCTCCAACGCTCATAGCAACTCTATGAGCATCAGAGCAGCACACAGCTTTCAGTGTGCTAGCCGGCGTTAAAAACTACTTTTGCAGTTTTGTAAAAAAAAAAAAAAAAAAGGGGGGGGGAGTTAATTTTTAATTGGTTTCAATTGGTGCTGTTAATTGAACAGTGCCATTAAAAACCAATTAAAAATGAATTTTTGGATAGGCACCTACTTGAATAGTAGATATGGTTAAGGGTGGAGTTTGGGTGTGAAAAGTTAGGTGCCCGTAGGAGATGGTATTTTAGGCCAAAAAAACCCTGGTCTAATATACCAGCACTTGGATTCTATAAATGGTGCCCAACTTTGAATGATTTGGTAGGTGCCATTTTCAATGGTACCTACTGATTTAGGCACCATTTACAGAATCATGGGCAAACATAGTAAAACAAGAAAATTATTATAAAAAAGAAAGAGAGGGGAACATACAGATGAACAGAGAAAAGAAAGAGGTGAAAGAGTAAGAGACTATGCAAATAGCACTTCTGGCCCAGAAAAGTCACAAGTTGATTAACTGTAGTCTAGTAGTAATATTTATTTATAGTGTTATACTATGGTGTAACTTTCAATTTATCACAAGGTTACAAAGGCATAAAATGGGCTTCTTAGCATTTTGTGTGTACTAAGCTTTAGCTAAAAGGCCCCCGAATGTTAGATTTCCTGAAAGTAATAGCTCCCGGGTAGCATATAACGCCCTCTTATAGACTCTTTAAATTGTTCTGACTTCTCCATTAACACTCACTTGTATCTTATACTCTTCTTATATGGAACATATTCTACGGTGTCTCAAAAATTGTGACACTAGAAGACTGTTTTAAATGAAATGGATGGCCTTGTCCCCATGCCCAAAGTGAGCATTTTTCCCCTCCCCCCCACCGTTTCGGCGGGTTACCCGCGACTAGCCGCGGGTAATAGCCACCATGTCATTCTCTAGTATGATATATGGCGCTAACTGCTATTTAGAACAAATAGAAAATTCAGAAATAGTTGATATCTTCTCTATAATAGCTGCGTTGCAATTTTTTATACCCTTATCAGTAAGAACGCATCAACTAGATTTAGTCACCTTTTCAACGAAAGAAGTAACTTGGCTGAAAATTCAGTTTATTCAAGGTGTATGGAAGGAATGCATCTGGTCAGATCATTACTTATGCAATTTTGAACTTTGCTGGCAGGAAAAACAGCCTCTTTCAAAATAGGATAATAAAAATAAAAAAGTTAAATTAATTACCAATAGAGGAAGTATAAATCCAACAGAATTCTGGTCTCATTACAAGCTAAATCCTAAAGGTGAGGAGGACTCAAATTTTCCAACAAGATGGAAAAAATTTAGTAAGCAAGTATTAGATCAAATAGCTCCATTAAAAACATATAAAAAGAGACAGAAATCCTCCAAGGAATGGTATGATACTGATCTATTGGTTTTTAAACAGGAATTAAGAAAACTGGAAAGGATTTGGTTTAAATTAAATAGGGAGGAGGACAAGGTAAATTGGAGACTTAAATTAAAGAACTATATACTCTTGATTAAAGAAAAACATTATGCACAGAAAATAGGGTCAGCCAAGATAAATAGTAAAGAATTATTTAAACTGGTTAACAACTTAACCAATACTACAATGGTTTTAAAAGCGGATAATGAATGCTCGCCATCTCCTGATACTCTTGCAGAGTTCTTCAATAATAACATTTTAGATTTGAGAGCAACATTATAATCTCCTATTTGCAACTATGATGCTTCACAACTTAGTTACTTGGAAGATGGCTCATGGGCTGATATGTCCTGCGATCATGTCCAAGCCCCAGACTGGCAACAGTTTTTAAAGTTGTTCAATAAATATGTCAAATCGAACTGTTTGCTGGACGATTGTCCCCCCCAACATAATGAAAAATACTTCATCTACTTTTAAAGCAGATTTATTTAAATGGGCTACTTTTTCTTTGATTAATGGACTGTTTCCTGATGAATTGGGTGAAATTTTGGTTACCCCTATTCTTAAAGATCAGAAGGTATCAATTGCCACAAAATCCAATTATAGATCCATAGCATGCATTCCTTTGTTTACCAAATTACTGGAAGGTTTAGTTAATTTAGAATTAGTAAGTTATTTGGATAAATTTAATATCCTTAATGACCATCAGTCAGGATTTAGAAGAGGATATATAGTACAGAGACCATCCTAACTTCAATGCTTGATTATCTTCATGGTCTATTTAGCAAAGGCACTAGTGCTTTAATTCTTCAGCTAGATTTTAGTAGTGCCTTTGATCTAGTAGATCATGAAATATTGTTGAGTTGTTTAGACACAATAGGACTTTCAGGAAGGGTCTAGAACTGGTTTCAAGGTTTTTTGAAGAAAAGATCTTATTGAGTGATTTGTGATGGTAACTATTCTCATTCATGGAGCAACCCATCCGGTGTGCCCCAAGGTTCTCCGCTATCGCCTACCTTATTCAACATCTACATTTCCCCTTTAGGACATTTATTACAGAGTTTAAATGTAAAATTTTATATATATGCAGATGACATTTCTATTTTAATCCCTCTAAATAATTTTACCTCTAAAATTTTAAATCAGATATCTTTTATTATGACTCAAATAGAATAGTGGACAATTAATTTCAAACTGAAACTTAATACGGAAAAGACCAAACTTTTCTTGGCTAGTCCCAATGACAAAATAACAAACTCATTGCTTCATCTTAATGGTCATGGCTACCCGATTATTAAATCTATCAAAATTCTGGGTATCACACTGGACCAACATTTAACACTAGCAGAACACACAAACTTAGTGGTACAAAAATGCTTTTTTACATTGTTGAAATTAAGAACCATAAAAAAATATTTTGATCCTTTATCGTTCAGACTATTGGTGCAGGCATTAGTTTTTTTTGGGTTTTTTTTGTTAATCTTTATTGATTTTTAATCTAAAACAGTGTCATACAAATGATCAAAACAATAGGTATTACATACATTACACTAATATCTGTACAGGTAACATATATATCTTTCAGGATTTTAAGTAATCCTTCATATAATAATAACCTAATATAACATATTATATAATATAAATAAAGAATAAAGTTACCCAAATGTCCCCATCAATATTTATTCCCCTCTCTCCAACCCCCCACCAGTTTTATCTATTTTAGACTATTGAAATATCATCTATTTAGGAGCACCCAAAAATTTTCTAAGGAAATTAAGGATAATTCAGAATACAGCTGTTCGATTGATTTTTGGTTTAAAAAAGAACGACCATATTATCGTTTACTTCATTGGCTGCCTTTGGAGGCAAGAGTAGTATTCAAATTTTCCTGTATCTGCTTTAAGCTGATATCAGGATTATCTCCAGCTTACCTTTTTCCTCATTTTGTGTTGCATAAACCATCAAGAGAAACTAGAAACTCCTACTTATTTGCTTAGTCAAAAATTAATGGATGTAGATATAATACCTTCTTAGATAGGACCCTAGCATTTCAAGCTGGTAAGCAATAATCTTGGTTAGGTAAATGCAGGGGTGCCCACACTTTTTGGTCTTGAGAGCTACTTTTAAAATGACCAAGTCAAAATGATCTACCAACAATAAAAATGCTAAACATATATATATTTATTTATTTTTATATATATATATACACACACCAAGTGTACTTTGTATTTATGTTCAAATATTTTTTTATTATACAGCCCCCCTCCCCTGAAGGCCTGACCCCCCCTGAAGGTCTGCACATTCCCCCTCAAAGGTTGACTCCCCCCCTGAAGGCCTGCACTACCCCTTGAAGGACTGCACCCCCCCCAAAGGCCTACCCTCCCCACATCCATTTACCTAATTCCAGCAGAGAGCAGTCTGCAGAGAGGATCGCAGGTACTTTAGCGATCCTTGCAGGTTGCCATAGACCTCAGGAGCTGTCTTCCCTCTGCCCCAAGCCTGTCTCTGACTTAGAGGAGGGGCAGGACCACGGCAGAGGGAAGATAGCTCCTGAGGCCTATGGCAACCTGTAAGAATTGCTAAAGTACCACCTGCCACCGGCCGTCTCCCATTCGTCCCCTTTGGAGATCCCCACAGGAATAAGGAAGTTAAATTAATAGAATACTTAGGCACAGAAAAACAAAGAAATACCTCCAACAACTGCCCCATAAGAACTGCCTGTCACAATGCTCATTAGTTGAACTGAATAAAAGACAAGTGGATTTAGAAGGGGGACGATCCACCCAGGTGCACGGCTTGGAGGGGTGCACAGCCGGCCAGGTCCGGGTCATCCTGCCTTTCTTTTCCCCCGGTCCGCGCTCGGGACTCGCGCATGCCTGGTCCCACGCCGACGCTCGAATGGTGCCGTCAACTCCCGCGAGTCTCGCGATAACCAACACCACCATTTGGGCGATGGGTGCGAGCCCCGTGCGCAGACCGGTAGAAAGGAAGGGCAGGAGGACCCGGACGGCTGTGCATCCCTCCAAGCCGTGCACCCGGGGCGGGGGCAGACCGCCCCACCTCGGTACGCCACTGATTGGGAGGCCGATTTTGGGGTTTTTAAAATTGTATATCGGGCAGCATTAGGCCTCGCTCTTACCTCAATCATTACAGGCGCTTCTATTTCTTGTGATGCGCTGAGCTCCGTCCCCCACCGACCTTCACCCCGCCCTTCCAGCACTCTGATTGGCCAGCGTTCTTTAAGAGGCGGGCCAGTCAGGAGGGAAAAAAAAGAGAAGGGAAGAAGGGAACCTGCTGTGCGATCGACTGGGGTCGCCTGAGCGAACGACCTGTCGATCGCGATTGACGCGTTGGGCACCCCTGGGTAAATGTATTCAGCAAGCTATGTTATCCTATTGCTGTTTTCGGAAATTAATTAAGACCACTTTGTTCGATATGTTTATTACTTAATGAGCGTTTTATTATTGAAATTCTATTTTACAAATATTTGCATTTTTTAATGTAATTATTGTATTTCGCTGATTGTCCAGCTCTTTTTAGTGTAAACCGCCTAGAACGTTTTGGCGGTATAAAAGAATAAATTTATTATTATTATTATTATTGTATTAACTGCATGTTCTCTTTATAGAATAGCACTGGCCCTATCTGATTAATTCAGGATGGTATGGGGGGTGGAAGAAGAAATTATCTGGAAAGTGTCAAAATTCAAACCTTGAGCGGTATATCAAGTATCTAATAAACTTAAAACTTAAGGGAAATAGCGCACCTTACAGTTTGAACTGATTGTAGTAGTTAAAAGCAGAGGAGAGAGGTTTTGTTCTAAAACAAAGCATTCAGTACTAACTCAAAACAGCAATGAAATGCTGAAGGTGACCCAAAACCCACTAGAGCTCATGGTGTGTGAAGGATTCTTTGTAATTCAGGTCTCGACAACTTTGTTTTCACAGGGTCCAGTAACTCAGGAAGCTTCTTGCTGTATATGAACCAGAAGAACCTTGACTTGAAGAAGCCTCCCCAGCAGTACAGTGTAGCTCTATGTTTGTTGTTGATATATCACTCTTTATAATGCAAAATAAATATAATACAGTTTGAAACTAGTCTTGACATTGTTTTGTGGGTTGTTGTTGGGTTTTTTTTAACTTAAGAAGGAATTAGGAATTTACTACTACTACTACTATTTATTATTTCTATAGCACTACCAGACACACACAGCGCTGTATATTAAACATGCAAGAGACAGTCCCTGCTTGAAGGAGCTTACAATCTAATTATGGAAGACATAGAGGACAAATGGTGACTCTATGGGCCTCTTTTACAAAGCCGCGCTAGCGGCTACTGCGTGGCAACAGCCCCGAAGCCCTTTAAATCTCTTTGGGCTTTGGGACCATTACCGTGCGGCTTTGTAAAACAGGCCCTATGTATGTTTAGGTATGGAATTAGAGAGGGAATGATGAGGTAGAGAGGCTAAGGGACTATACATTTTTGTGCTTTGCAGGTTGGTAAGGTTAAGACTTAAACTCAGCTTTGAAGAAGCACGCTTTAAGCCTGGATTTGAATATCGCCAATTTACCCTCAAAATAAGAACATAAGCAGTGCCTCCGCCGGGTCAGACCATAGGTCCATCCTGCCCGGCAGTCCGCTCCCGCGGTGGTCCAAACAGGTCACCTTGGTTTCCCATTGAGTCTTATCTTCCCATCGAAGTCCTAACCCTCTGGTCTTGCACATGCACGACCTGGTTGGGTTTCTATACTTATTACCTGGTTAGCTTTCTATACTTGTGTTACATCCCAGCTCCTCCCTCAGTATCCCATGATCCCTTTATCCCTCAGGAATCCGTCCAATCCCTGTTTGAATCCCTGTACCGTACTCTGCCTGATCACTTCCTCCGGTAGCGCATTCCAAGTGTCCACGACCCTTTGGGTGAAAAAAAACTTCCTTGCATTTGTTTTGAACCTATCTCCCTTCAGTTTCTCTGAATGCCCCCTCGTACTTGTTGTCCCCTTCAGTCTGAAAAATCTGTCCCTATCCACTCTCTCTATGCCCCTCATGATCTTGAAGGTCTCTATCATATCTCCCCTGAGCCTCCTTTTTTCCAGAGAGAAGAGCCCCAGCCTATCCAACCTCTCGGCGTATGGGCAGTGTTCCAGCCCTTTTACCAGTTTTGTTGCTCTTCTTTGGACTCTCTCAAGTACCGCCATGTCCTTCTTGAGGTGCGGCGACCAATACTGAACGCAGTATTCCAGATGTGGACGCACCATCGCTCGATACATTGGCATGATGACTTCCCGCGTCCTGGTTGTTATGCCCCTCTTTATGATGCCCAGCATCCTGTTGGCTTTTTTCGAGGCTGCTGCGCACTGTGCAGATGGTTTCAGTGATGCATCCACCAGCACACCCAAGTCTCTCTCAAGTCTGCTGTCTCCCAACATTGCCCCCCCCCAATTTGTAGTTGAACAACGAGTTCTTTTTCCCTATATGCATGACCTTGCATTTTTCCACATTAAAGCACATTTGCCATTTGTTTGCCCAGTCTTCCAGCTTGTCCAGGTCCCTTTGCAGGTCCTCACACTCCTCCCTGGACCTAACTCTGCCGCACAGTTTGGTATCGTCTGCAAATTTTATAACCTCGCACTTTGCCTCCTTTTCCAGGTCATTGATAAATATGTTGAAGAGTAACGGCCCCAGCACCGATCCCTGTGGCACACCGCTTGTGACTCCCCGCCAGTCAGAATATTGGCCCTTCACTCCGACCCTCTGCAGTCTACCCAACAACCAGTGCTTGATCCATCTGTGCACATCCCCTCCCACCCCGTGGTTCCACAGCTTCCTAAGCAGCCTTTCAGGTGGCACCTTGTCGAAAGCCTTTTGAAAATCGAGGTAAATGATGTCTATGGGTTCCCCATTGTCCACCCGACTGCTTATTCCCTCAAAGAAGTACAGAAGGTTCGTTAGGCACGACCTTCCCTTACAGAATCCGTGCTGGCTTGTTCTCAGTAGGCCATTCCTCTCGATGTGCTCGCAAATGCCGTCCTTGATCATAGCTTCCACCATCTTCCCTATAATTGAAGTCAGGCTCACCGGCCTGTAGTTCCCGGGGTCACCCCTCGATCCCTTCTTGAAGATAGGTGTGACATTCGCCAATTTCCAGTCCTCTGGTACCTCACCAGTTTTCAAGGATAGGTTGCAAACATGCTGGATTGTGCCCGCTTGTTTGCAACCTATCCTGGAATGGGTCAATGGCTGCCATGGCAGTACTGCCACACTGTCCAGAGGAAACTCCCAAGCCTGTCTTCTGCACCTTTGGTCAGTTCAGGCTAGGGGAGAGCACCCTAACCATTGCACAACAGTGACACTGAATGGGTAGACTGAAAAAACAATTCTGTAAAGGAACACTTAATTTTAGGTACAATGAAGGAGTAGCCTAATGATTAGCGTAGTGGACTATAAACCATTTGAACTGAGTTCAAGCCCCCACTTCAGCTCCTTGTGACTCTGGGCAAGTTACTTAACCTCCATTGCCCCAGGTACAAAATAAGTATCTGTATATAATAGGTAGCCCTTTCAGGACCAAGGGACATATTTGTCCCATAACTTTAAAATCCTATAAATTTTGATTGGGATAGTCTACAGTTCTAAATTTGATATGTACGGATTCCATATGATACTGCCTTTATGTAAACAAACTGGTTCCGACATTCATTCATTAGCGTCGTTGCCAGATTAACGAGAAGATTCACTTGCCACACTGTCCATAAGCCAGAAGTGTGATTTTTTAAATAAAAATAATGATATTTCACAAAAAAAATCAATTTTTTGGCATCTGCAAGCCCTTTTTACCATAAAAATGTCGTCAAAACCACAAAAATTGGCCTACGATCCTTATGGTCCTGAAAGGGTTAAACCACTTTGATTGTAACCACAGAAAGGCCGTATATCAAACCCATGCCCTTTCCCTATTTATTTCATAAAGAAAAGCAGATGCCTACTTTTCCACATATGTTTTTAAGCACAAGTACTTATGCCAGTCATAGAACTAATGAAAATGCTTTTGCTTGTGAAGATTATGTGTGCAAATTGTACACCCTATTTTTAAAAAGTAAGCTTGTTTTTTGCATAACTCTGTCAAATCTTGACCAATTTCAATAAAATTTGGGATATATCATCCTGAATAACCCCACCCCCTTTACTAAACCATAGTGTGGTTTTTAGCGCCGTACATGGCAGTAACTGCTCCAACACTCATAGGAATTCTTTGAGCATCGGAGCTATTACATAACACAACATAATACTTTATTTGTAGACCGCACAATGACTTTCAGTTCTAGGTGGTTAGAGAAGGAATACAGTAAAGACAGAAATTAACAATGACAGGATAAAGAGTAGAAAGAAATTGTTAGCATTAAAATAGATATTTCATAGATATTCCTAACTTTACAGGTAGGAGCACAATTTATGTAAATGATATCTAAATGAATTATAAGAAATATATAAAATAGAATGAAAGAGAGGAACCGTTAAACAATAGAATTCTGAGAAATTCAAACAATAAAATAAAAAGAATAAGGATAAAAATAAAGGAATAAATTTAAAATAATTCATAAACTGGAATAATTGTCATCATCAGTTCTTCTTCTGCGAGACCTTTCAGCACTGGGCTTATCAAGCTGATCAAAGTCATCATATGAGGAAGGAGCCCGTGTATAGCACGACAGGCTCCGGGTAGTAGCAAGTCACATTTTTCCAGACGGGGATTGATATCTGTTCGGGCTTTTTCAGCTGCTGCAGCCCCGACTCCTCACTTCTGGGCAGAAGAGTGCTATCAGGGAGCCAGTGCCAAAAACCACATGTTTTTATGGTTTTGTAAAATGGGGGGGGGGGGGGTAAATTTGTAATAAGCCTCCGCTGATGCCAACCACCTCACCTAAATGACGCTGCCACCACCTAGCGATTATCAGCATAATACACACAGATACCAGTTTGCTTTAACATAAATGGCTATCATGGTTTCTAGTCATGAGGATCTGATCCTTATTACAAATTTGTATCTGGAGAAAGGTTATGGTTCTCATAAACTGGTGGAAGAGTTTCAGAAAAAAGGTGGAAAAAATTGTGAGTATAAGGCTCAACTGTTTCACCAGTCAGGAAGTGGTAGGATCCAATCAGTTCACACTGAAGAAAATGAACCAGGTAGGGGATGGCTAGCCTGCGCTACAACTTACAGAATAGTTTTTAGCCAGGTTATTGTTATTTATTCACATACAAATTCACATATGCATGCAAATGACTAGAATACTGTATTTATCTGCACAATTGTTGTCTAAATATACAAGACTTTTTATAGAACTTATCACCAAAGTGGCACAGCCATAGTCTCTGACATCAGAACCCAGCTGGTATTTCTAGGATCATGGCTGCTTGCAGTAAGGACCTTCCTTCCTTCCAGCATCTACTGTCAGCCAACAACCCTTATTCAGGCCCTGTAATAAAAAAACACAGATCGCTCCTCTCTTAATCTCAGAGAACTGCCCAGAAATTTCAGTCGCTCTCAAAAGGACAGCACACTGCTATCTTTAGATAAATCAATTTTATCTCTGTTCACATAAACAAAAGATTTACCATATAAAAAGGAGAACTGGAGTAAAAATGCTCAACAGAATACAATTATTGATATAATACAAAATAAAGTAGTAGAAATGATTTTCAAAAGTGCAAAGTACCCCATCATCCCTGTTGGGCCCCAGTCCTTGGGGTGAAGAAAGGAAGTGTATACTGTGGTGGGGTACAGGGTCCGCCAAAGACAGAACCTTGAACCTCAGCACAGACCAACCGAGTAGTAACTGGAATGGCCTTGAATAGAAGCATTATCAAGTAAAAAGGCAAAAATACTTTTTTGTGCAAAATAAAGCTTTTGTTGCCCCCATTTAAGGGGATGCAATCTTAAGTGTACAAACAGGTGCCTTCCTTGGCACTACAGTAAGTCCACCTCAAACAGTTCAATGTAACACAAACAAGCAGTTTCGTCAAAGTTGCAAAGACAGAGCATGATTTGGGCCATGCAAAGTGTGGCGAGGAATAAGGTGCTAAGGTGCTGTCCTGACCCACACACACACACAGCGCCCAGCCGAGCGGTTTCCTGGAGTGGCTGAGCAAGCCTCACCCTTAATAAAGCACTGCAAACTTTTAGATTCAAACAAAAGATTTTCTTTATTTTCCTTCTGGTATTGGTACTTCAGATAAATCATATGGCACAAACATTGTCCACATCCATAAACAAAAAACAAAAGGATGCCAACAAAATGCCTTCAGAAAATCAAACATTTGCAACATGTTTTTTCCCACAGTGCTAAGCAGCTGCTCTGCCATCAGTTGTGCAATTAGTTCTCCATTGAAAGTGCACAAATTACTAGAGCTTCTATAACTTTGGCTACTGTGCTTTGCTGGTACAGCTTTGAGTAATATCAGTTTCTTTGAAGTTTCCTCTGAAGGTTAGTACAATTCTTTTTTTTTAGTCATGGTTTGTTTATTAAGATTTTAAGTTTACAATGCATGGTAAAGAATAAACATACATAATGAACAGCTGGAAACATGCTGATCAGAGTACAAGTAACGCTAAAAGGTACACAGTAAATAAGATTTTCTTCCTTTCAGGTGAAATGGTCACTGTTGAAATCTTACTTGCACTCCATCTCTTCCTCCTGAACTGACCACTCTTATCTATCTCTTTTTCTTTCCTTCTATTTCTCTTTCCTTTCTTCTCCTCTCTTTTGTATCATTGCCTTTTTCATGCTTATATTTGCCGTTAGGAGGTTTTTCTAGCCTAAATCTGGGATATGCATTTGTTGTCCCATGGAATTTATAGATTAGTACAATTCTTATTGCCCATGAGAACACTGGTTTCATTAGAAGGACTGAGCTAGATCAGGGAAGTGTCCTGCTCCCACCTTCACAAACATGCAGAGAAACGTTTGGCTTCTCAGTAAACCCTAGGCAAAGGGATATATTTCCTCCCAAACCATTTCACATTCTGGTTCTGCAATATTATTCACATTCTCAAGCTCTGGGACTTCAGCAGACATTTCAATATCTTGGCTGCTCTCATTAACTGCCATTTCTGAGAGCTAGCTACCTTATCACTGCCATCAGGCTGATAAGTTTTGAGGCATATAGGAGTCCCCACTTGCCTGACAGAATCCTCCTGTCTTGCCCCCAACCAAGGTCCCAAGTCTGGCTCAATGTGTCTCCAGTATCTTTCCCAGTTGTTTCTTCCTGGTGTTGGTCTCTGAGGTGAGCTCTGTGTTGAACTCTGATGTGGCCTCTTTTTGTGTGAAACCACTCCCCGTTTATCCAGCTGAGCTGAGCTACTTAGCTTCCTGATTGGCTGCCTAGTCCTTTGTTACCCTGTGAGAACTCTGAACCCCCTTCCCCCACTGCCTGTTGCAGCTTTGTATAAGGGTGTGAAACCTTTTCCTGCCTGTTGCACTCTGATTTATTCATTCAAAGACAAATAAATTTGTTCCTGCCCTTTCTAGATTTACAGGAACTGTGATCAAGGTTTGCAATGCTAGAATTGCAACCAGTGGCAGGGTCGTCACTGACTGGCATACTGTACGTCTTAGGGCTTGGTCCCTTTTGCCTGTCACAAAAGGCACAAGATAATTAAGCACTTTAGCTAGAGTTCTTAGCCAAACGCTCTTCTTACCATTTGCTGTATTTAACAGTTTATTATAGCAAGATTTCTGGCAGGCTTAACACTGTCCATGATTTGTGCTGTAACTATACCATCTTCCCTCATCCGGGAATAGCTTCCTATTACATGTGTGCACTGAGTTAATCAGCAACAAAACTTTCTGCCTTTGCCAAACAGACACAGGTTTCTTAAGCAAATAAACATTTCATGAACTCTGTTTTGTCTCTTCCCAGCATGAGATCCTCTTAAGCAAACAGTGAGGTAAATGGAGTTTTAAAACTCCTGCAGTTCAGAAAAGGTTAACAATTATTTCCCTCATGTGATTGTAAGCCCACAAAGACCTCTTCACCCAGACTCAGGTCCCTGGCTTTCTCAGTTTCCATTAAATGATCATCTGCCACAGATTGCATATCATATTCAATGTTAGCATCAGGGGAAAAGCTTTGTTGAGAGCACTTATCTGTTTGTGATGTAGTGAATCCCTTAGTCAGTCTACTGGGCTTAGCTTCCTTCTGCGGTTGTCTCCCATTCCTTTAGTTCCATGTTCCTGTTCTGGATCTCAGCCTTCTCTGTGTGACCCATGTCTCTGCAGTCCCACTGCCTATGCCCTCAAATTCTGGCTGTTTAACTGCAGCTCTGACTGAGACTGCAACTCTGATTGGTTGTCCCTCTAATAGATCATCTGATTGTCCACCCCCTCCTTGCCTTCTGCTAGGGATAGTGGGTGAGAAACCTGCCTCTGGTCTCTGTTTGTTATCAGGCAAATAAGGCTTAGGCTCAGGAATATTCCCACTTCCTGCAGCCTTTTGTTTCACGTTACCAGTACTGGTGCTGTGTTTCACCTCAGTGAAAGAGCTTAAACCTATTGGAATCCTGGCTGCTGCAGGGGTTCCTGCCTTCTCTGTCACATACCCCACCCCTTAAAACCTTATCTGACTGCAGATTTTGATTGGGTGATGGCATGCCCTCATCTCTTCTGGAGAGAACATCTGCATTAGTAAGAAGGGACCCCGGGTGATGTACCACTGTGTAGTTTTGGTTTTTTAAACTTCTTTATTCATTTTTAAAACTATAATTGTGCACAGTAAATGATGCATTTACATAAAATATTAATATTACAGCACAATAAACTTGTTAAAAATAACGACAAAAATTATTTTCCCCCACCCATTTATCCAATTGACCAACAACTCATAAAATTACCTTTAAACAACCTATCTATACCTCTTAAATAGTTTCAAAACATACCCCTCCCCCCTCCCTAGGATGTGTATGTCATCCTCAATTAGATAAATAAGTCATTCCTTACAATATTTAGTTAATGGTTCCCAAACTTCCATAAATTATTTTGTAACTTCCCTTCTGAATGGCCATGAATCTTTCCATTTTAAAGACATAACATAGGGATTCCCACCAGAATGAATAATTTAATCTGTCCCAATTCTTCCAATTTTTTAAGATAAGCTGCATGGCAACCCCTGTCATTATAAACAAAAGTTTGTTATTTTTTGCCGAAATTTGACTTTTTGCCCTCATAGATATAGGGCTGCAATGCTAAGTACCAGCATGTGAGCTGAGGATTACTATCCTTCATATTTGCCATGTCAAAGGAGCATGACCATAATGAGAGTACCCTCTAGATAGTACCTTAGGGAGCCTATGGCCCATCTACCAAACTAAACTAAACTAAACTAAACCTTAAGTTTGTATACCGCATCATCTCTTTTCTATGGTGGAATATGCTTTCTCATACTGAAACATCTTCCTACTCAAGTACATAACTGGGTGTTCAAACTCCTGATATAATACAGCATCTAGCACTTCTTGAGATGCGTCAATTTGTAGAATGAAGGGTTTCTGAAAATCCAGCTCCCTGAGGACCAGATCCTTACACAACCTTTCCTTCATGTCACGGAAAACTCTTCTCCCCACTTATTTTAATGTATTTTTTTTCTGGGAACTTATCAGTGTTTTTTTATAATGGGAACAAAAATGGAAGAGAATTAATGTGGAATGGGGAGGGGGGGGGGGGTAAACAATTTCTTCAGCTAAATAATTAAATCCACCTCAACCAGACATAGGAGAACTCGCACACCATTCACACACCCTCCAACCAAAAACGTCAAAAGAAAAAAACTGTACGACAACCTCCTAACCATTTGAGCTGCAACACTCGACCCCCAACTCTACAACCTATTGACCTCGACCACAAACTACAAAACCTTCAAAAAAGAAATAAAAACCCTTCTATTCAAAAAACACATAAAACCGAACTAACACAAGCAGAACTGTCCCAAGCAACACCTGCAACTATTCCATATGTACTTCTGATGTCATGACAATTCAGACAAAATTTATGTTATGGTATGTTTGGAATAATGGTTACATATATGAGGTTCAATAAAAGAAAATTTTCACTGCCTGTTTCTATTATGACCATTTATTCAGTTTCATGGTTATTACAAAAAATATTTTTTTACATGGGGGGGTGTCAAAAAATGATGGGCCCCGGGTGCCACATACCCTAGGTACGCCACTGGTAGGTGAAAAGGCTTGCGTGAACAACTATATCTTGGCGGCAGAGAACATTAGGAATAGAGAGGAAGAGTATTATCAGAAGCTGTAGTACAGACACAGGAACTAAGTCTTCTAGCTTGCACAAATACATCTTCCAACTGAAAAAGGGATTAACAGAAAAATGCTATTTGCAATTCCGGAAGTAGCCGGGCCTCAAACAAAGCAGCCGGCGCTTCCTACAAGGCAACGCGCAGCCGCAGACCGGAACAGCGACGTGAAACGTCACTGGCCGGCGCCGGCTACTCCTCCCCACTTCTGCTTTGCTTCCGCTACTTTTAAAGATGCACCGTCGAGGGGTGGGAGCAGGCGCTATCGCCAAGAAGAAATTAGCAGAGGTGAGACACTCAAAGTCGAGGGGCAGAGTGGTGGCATTAGAGATTAAAAAGATGGCGCTGTTAGTTACTGGAGTGCGAGTAGGGATTACTACATATTTTATAAAGTCCCGACAAATGACAAAAACTGCTGACACCTCGTATACCGGTCAGTTTACTTGAGCCCTAAACTCTTTTTCTTCAAATTGATTATTAGGTGCCATCAACCCCTGTCATTTTTGTTGGTCTGGAGCAGGGGAGATAGTATAGAATAGTGTATTGCAAACAGTGTGCCTCCTGAGATTGAGATGCTAGGGAGGAGAGATGTCAGTGCCTGCTGACTGCCTACAGGACGTGCCAATGGGTGGTGCCAGCGGGAAGACGTGCAGAAAGGAGAGGCGCCAGCTGATTGCCTACAGGATGTGCCTCTCGCCAATCAGTCGGCGCCTCTCCTTCTTTCTGCACGTCTTCCCCGCTGGCACCACCCATTGGCGGTTCAGGGCCTGTCTGGAGGGCCTTCTCACGTGCATTGACACTGATGTAAAGACATCACACATGCGCATGACATGCCGGCGCACTTCCGGATGCTTAGAGTTGCAGCCACTACTTTTACTGTGTCGCGGCTCAACAAAGTTTGCAGGACACTGGTATAAAGCGTGTTCGAAATTAGAAATCAGTGAGCTTTACTTTTACTGAGATAGGAAGGTCATTTCATAAATAATGCACACTTTTTTAAACTGTACATTTTTTTTTTTTCAAGTATTTCTTTACAGTCCTTCAATATAGTCTCCCTGCTTTGCAATGACCGAGTCCCATCGTCCGGGCAGCTTCATTATTCCATCCAAGACACCATTTTTGTTCAGTTGCTGAATGGCTCGGGTACCGGCGGAAGAAAGCTCTTCCAGTGATGCAAAACGATGTCCACGCATAGGTTGTTTCAACTTTGGAAAAAGGTTAAAGTCTGGTGGTCTCGTATCTGGACTGTAGGGAGCATGAGGTAACACCTCCCAACCATATTCGTGTAGTTTTTCAATGACATTCCCTATGTGCAGGCGAGCGTTGTCTTGAAGAATTCAGTGTCCCAGCCAAGAGCAACTGAGCTAGGGTTGTGTACATTTTTCTGCACATTTTTTGCAAAAAATCACGATAATACACTGCTGTGACACTTCTTCCACATAGAACTTTGTCTGTGATGATGATGCCTTCATGATAATAAGCAAAAATCATCATTTATTTGACTTTTGATTGAGCTCATCAAAATTTTTTTGTTTGTGGGGAAGATGGAGCTCTCCACTAGTTATTGAAAAACTACATGAATATGCTGGAAGGTGTTACCTCATACTACAGTCCAGACATGAGTCCATCAGACTTTGACCTTTTTCCAAAGTTGAAACAACCTATGCGTGAACATCGTTTTGCATCTCTGGAAGAGCTTTCTTCCACCGGTACCCAAGCCATTTGGCAACTGAACAAAACGGTATCTTGGATGGAATAATGAAGTTTCCCGGACGTTGGGACTCGGTCATTGCAAAGCAGGTAGACTACATAAGAACATAAGAATTGCCATCTCCGGATAAGACCCTGGGTCCATCAAGTCCGGTGATCCGCACACGCGGAGGCCCTACCAGGTGTACCCTGGCCTAGTTTTAGTCCCCATATCACCATATGCTTCTTAAGGGAGATGTCATCTAATTTACCCTTACCCGTATCACTCTATGCCACTCTTAAGGAGATGTGCATCTAGTTTACTCTTAAATCCTAGAACGGTGGATTCTGCAATTACCTCCTCTGGGAGAGCATTCCAGGTGTCCACCACTCGCTGTGTGAAACAGAACTTCCTGATATTCGTCCTGGACCTGTCCCCCCTCAGCTTCAGTTTATATCCTCTTGTCTGTGTCACATCGGATATTGTAAATAACTGCTTCCACTGCTCTATTTTGTCGAATCCTTTCAGTATTTTGAAAGTCTCGATCAGGTCTCCTCGCAGTCTCCTCTTCTCAAGGGAGAACAACCCCAGTCTCCTAAGTCGTTCCTCGTAGTCCAGATTCTCCATACCTTTCACTATCTTCGTTGCTCGTCTCTGCACCCTCTCTAGCAGTTTTATATCCTTTTTTAGGTGTGGAGACCAATGCTGGACGCAGTATTCCAGGTGCGGTCTGACCATGGCTCTGTATAGTGGTATTATAACTTTCATTGATCTACTTGTAATTCCCTTCTTTATCATGCCTAGCATTCTATTTGCTTTCTTCGCCGCCACCGCACATTGCGCTGACGGCTTCAGGGTCCTATCTATCAGTACACCCAGGTCCTTTTCCTATTCGGTCTTTCCCAGAGTTACACCTGACATGCTATACTTGTGTTCTTTATTTTTCCTGCCTAAATGCATCACTTTGCATTTTTCCACATTAAACTTCATCTGCCATTTATCTGCCCACCTCTGCAATTGATTCAAGTCGATCTGGAGTTCCTCACTGTCCTTCTGCGATCTTATTGCCCGGTATAGCTTTGTGTCTTCTGCAAACCTGATGATTTCACTGGATGTTCCTTCTTCTAGGTCATTTATGTAAATATTAAATAAGATGGGTCCAAGTACCGAGCCCTTGGAAATATCCCAAAACATGTAAATTAAAAAAATAGTGTGCATTATTTATGAAATGACCCTCGTATTACTAAAAGAAAACAGTGAAGTACTGTATTTCGAATTTGATGGCAGATAGAGTCCATCATGCCCCATCTAGTCTTCCCAGTAAACTAGTTAAGACTTGACAGTTGAACCTGGTTCCCACAATTCTCAGCATTAGGCTACTCTTCCATTTTATACTTGAATTCTATCCATGTGCCATTTAGAGATCTTTTGTGTTTTTCCAGTGCATTTTTGAATTCCATCACTGTTCTTATCTTCATCATAATCAATTAAGAGAGCATTCCAGGTATCTACCATCCTTTTCGTTAAAAAAATATTTCCTGAAGTTGCTTCTAAGTTTACCTCCATTTAAGGATATTATTAAAACAAGGAAGTTAGGGTATTCCAATAGAGAAGTTACAACCAGAGGCATGATGTGGCGAGGGAAGTTTGCACCCAGGTTGGAGGCCCCCTGCATAACTGCATGCGCCTCCTCCCAATTCACCATTCCCCTCGGCCACGAACAGCCTCTCTTACCTGCTGCTTGCGTCTGCTTCATCCTTCCCTCTGACATCACTTGGATTGGCAAGACATGCTTTTTATACTTCCCATATTTCTGAGGTGGCCAGCCACCCTAAACAGCTGACCGAATTTATTGCTGATGTATTCTCCCAGTTCTTTGCTGACAGGATTGTTTGCTTGTGCTCCTTCCTCCTTCATCTTCCTTTTTCTCTCCCCCTCTTCACCCATATCGCTTCCTTCCACTGTGGTTATCTCTCACTCCTGGTCAGATTGTAATTTACCCTCTCTTCATTAGAAAAGCACTTCTCATCCATGCATAAAACTACTTGCCTGTTGGGCCTTATTCATGGCTGAATATTAACTCCTGTCTCCTACCCAGGGTGGATTTGATCTAAATCAATTTAAATCTGATTTAAATCACTAGTCAGAAAGACTTGATATAAGTCATGGTTTTCTACAGACTCATTATTGCTGGTATTATTTTAATATTTACAACCAAATGTCATCAAACTAGCAATTTCAACATTAGTCTTTATTTCTGGGATACTGAAGCCTTTGGCTAGGAGGTGCAGCAAATGAGCTCTGCAACCATATGTTCATAGCTTGGTATTCTCTTCTTGCTCTTCTAAATTTCTTCTCATCATGGATATATTTGCAGCATTGTCTGTGACTAAACTGCATACTAGATCTACATTTGAATTTTTGTTCACCTTTTATTATAGCTTTTGTTGCTATTTCCTGTAAGCATTATGCTTTATATGCATTTCCTGAAGTATCAGTTTGTTTCATTGTGGACATTACTCCACCCATCAAGACTTTCCAGAAAATTTAAATATTGCATGAATGAAGAGCCTAATATGACATAATTAAAAACTAATCCTTATTTCATGATGAATAACTTTGGACTATAATGCATCTTAAATAAACTTTTTCCTTAAAAAATATTTTATTAAAAAAATCAAATTTAAATAAAAAAACCAGATTTTTAATTTTTTTAAAATCTTTGATTTTTATCCACCCTGCTTCTACCTCTAATTTTCTCTATGATCACAAAAAGCCTCTTCACGATATGTGTTCCTCCTCTGTGCAAACCTGCCGTGGTTAAACCCATGCTCAAGGCTCCTACTCTTGATCATTGTATCACTTCTAACTACAGACCAATTTTTAACCTCACTTTCATCTCAAAGCGCACGGAGCGCATTGTACTTGATCAATTGACCCAAGATTGTGACATGGTTTCCTCATATTTAAGTGATTGCTGCTTTTCAGTTTCTCTTCCTTACCCTCTTCTACCCTCCCCCTTACCTTCTTTTAATTCCTCCTTACAAACTCAACCGCTGGTCCCTACAACTTACTGACTGGTAACCTGAATATCCACCTAGAGCAGGGCGACGCCAAAGAATTATTATCCTTTATCGATTCGCTAGACTTCCTTGTGCCACTCCCAGAAAGAACCCATCAAAAAGGATATCAGCTAGATCTAGTCACCTTTTAATACAAAGACCTAATCCATCCCAGAATATTCTGGCACCAAACCACCTGGACCGATACTCTATGGTCGGACCACCATCTATGCAATTTCCAATTCAACTGGCAAGCCAAATGCTCCTCATCCAAACCCAAGGTAGCTAAAAGGATTAGGAAAATGACAGCCACCAGAGGCTTGGTAAACCCAGTGGAATTCTGGACACATTACGACATCTCTTCAGACTCAGACTCCCTCTCTGTAGACTCTTGGACCAAAATGAGCACACAAATTCTAAACAAGTTGGCCCCATCAAACTAAGAAAAATGAGAAACAAAAACCTGGACGGCTGGTTCGATGCCGAGCTAAGAACAGTGAAACGTAATCTAGAAGCAGGGACATTGGACCATCTAATTTTTCATTGTCCTTGCATTAAGAACTTTTGGAATTCAATTTGATCTCAAATAAATTGTTTATTAGAAAACCATGTAGCACTATCGTACGATACTGTTCTGTTAGGTATGTCTATGAGGAAAAAAAGTCAAATATCAGCACATAACAACAAACTTTTAATGATAATGACGGGAGTCGCTATTCAGCATATTACTAATAATTGGAAAAATTATACTAATCTTAATTATACACTTGGTGAAATTCCTTATGTCATATTTATAAGATGGAAAGAGTAATTGCTTTACAGAAGGGTAGTTATAATAATTTTATAAAGATCTGGGAGCCATTGGTTAAATATTGTAATGAATAGGCATCGTTTTCCTCTGATAGTATTTCTTTCATATAGGGGGGAGGGGGGAGGATGGGGAAAAATTTGATTTAATAATGAGTTTATAATAAATATATGGAATGTTTAATGGTAACAAAATGGTGGATAGGGGAGGGAAATTAATTAATTTATATATTTATGATATTATTGAAAGAATTTCAAGTGTTGTATGAATGTCTTTCATGTTGTTCTTTTGTACACTTGTAAGTTTTTAAATGAATAAAGAATAAAAAAAAAAAGAAAACTGGAAAGACAATGGCTGAAATCAGGAGATAATATAAGAAGAACAAATTGGAGACTAAAACTAAAAGAATACAAAAAACTTATAACTACAAAATGCACCAATTTTTACACGCAAAAAATAGGCTTTCCCAACACCAACACCAAGAACCTATTCAAACTTGTCAACAATCTTTACGATTTACAGGCCTTTTCCCGCCCCACTACAGACCCCCCACCATCAGCCGATGCGCTGGCTGAATTTTAAGGTGAAGTTAATGACATTTTTATTCCTTGATCCTTTTGTAACTTAAACTGACCTTCTAAGGACGACTTAGATTCAGGAAAGGTTTCTACCTTCAGTTCCCCCTCCCTTTGTTCTTTCCCTTGAATGTTCTCTTTCTCTCTATCAATTGTAGTTCCAAACCTTCTTCCCTTTTGTTCCAGTTCATCAATGTCTTTATAAATTGTCATTTCCCCTGGTTTGTCTTTGTTCATATTGTATTTTAATTGGCGCATTGTTTTGGCGTTTTTTTGTACACCGCCTAAAAGGCTTGATTAGGCGATATAAGAAATTTTAAATAAACTTGATAAACTTGATAAAGTGTTAAAAAAAAAATCTAATCTTATTTTTAATTTTAGGCTAAATATAAGGAGCGAGGGACAGTTTTGGCTGAAGACCAGTTGGCTCAGGTGAGATAAAAAAGTGTCTTTCCAGTAAAACGTATTTGGGAAAAATGGCTGTGATTTCAAACTGAAACAGTTCTGTGTGATTATTTTAACCAAATGTAATGTTATTAGTAGATGTATATAATTTATGTAAACTTAAACAGAATTTTCACTGAAGGGATAATTTTCAAATTGTCTTTTGGGGCAAAGTGTGCATGTACTTTCTACCTGTGAATTTGCCCTAAGCTTCAAAGAAGATGTATGTGCATAGCTGCATTTTAAAAACTGTTGTGGGTACAGAGTACATGTTGATGCATTATTTTTATGGAAAACCTTTATCACCTATTGTTTTCAACATCTACATGACTACTTTGAAACTTTTCCATTTAGCCCCCTGCGAAACACTATTTACGTATGCAGACAACATCTTTGTTTTCCTTGAGATTGACTCGAACCTAAGTTCGTTGGGAATATAATAGAATATATAATGAAACTTCAGTCTTGGGCCCTTACTGTACAAATGAAACTGAACGAGTCCAAAACAAAGTTACTTTGCCTTGGCCCAAAATTAGAGCAGCTACCTTTGTCCATTCTGTTGCCTTCAGGATCCTCACTGCAGATTGAATTTTCAAGTAAAGTTTTGGGTGTCATTATAGATTCAACACTTTCATTCACCGATCATCTTAATTCTCTGGTAAAAAAAATTTTTTTTTTTAATCTCCATATGTTGAGGAAAGTGAGATCCTGTTTCCATCATCAACACTTTGCTGTCCTTGTTCAAACAATTATCCTTTTGAGGCTGGATTATTGTAATTCGGTCTATTTAAGCTTGGCCAAGAAAAGCTTTCAAAGACTTCAACTGATCCAGAATACTGCTGATCTTTGCAAAAAGTAAATTTGATCACATCTCTCCGCTCCTGCAAAAACTTCATTGGCTTCCAATAATTTCCAGGGTTTATTTTAAATGTGCCTACTTAACATTTAAGATCTTGCATGGCATCCTTCCTTCTTTAATTCCCCTGTCTGACATTTCCAGATCTACTCAAAAATTTAAATTGTTCTTTCCTACGCTTAAAGGCGTTACCTATATTGGCAAATTAGGGAAGTCTCTACTTTTCAAAATTATTGAGCTGTGAAATGATTTTCCTATTTACCTGCGCGATCTGGGCTCTTTCCAACCATTTCGAAAACATCTGAAAACTTGGCTATTTTCAAAGTTGTAAATTCCGCTCCTCTCCATACTATTCCAAATCCATATTGTATCTGTTCTCCTTTCTAATTTCTTGTAAACCGTGCCGAGCTCTACTGTTAAAGAGAAGATGCGGTATATAAGCCTAAGGTTTAGTTTAGAAATCATGTAGAACTGAAAATGCAAGGTCCACACTCCAGTCACCAAACTGCTCTGGAAAAACCTCCTCTGAATACAACTGAAAGGAGGCACATTATGAAGGAATATGCATATGTCAGCTGCAAAGAGGGGGCAGTTAGAAAATTACCCTCTAAAACAGCATTCATCCATGTAAAACGGGCACCTGCATTTCCATTTGTATTTATTTGGTGTGGAAATGTGTATTGTTGCGATTTTTAATGATTCTGTAAAAGTTTATTATGTAATCTGCCTCGCTAAAGGCAGTATATAAATAGATGAATGCTAAACGATAAACATTGATAATTTCACGGCCACTTAGAAAATCAGTCATCAATAATCCAACCTTCAAAGACGTGGTGCAGTTTATAGTAATGTAACATGGAATCCTTTAACCACTAGAGATCCTCAGATTGCTATTAGGGTAGCATAACTTTCTGTTGACTGCAGTCATCATCAATTCTCATAGATATTTTTATATCAGCCACGTTTCATTACTTTCTTCAGGGTTGAGATGTGGTTATTAATAGCTGCAACATAAAAACAGTGAATTACTATTCTAATACCGCCATAATTACTCATACGTGAAACACAAACTGATATTTTTCCTTTGTAATTGTCATAAAATATTACCTATTGGATTTAACACCCGAACATTAGTATGTTGTAATGCTGGTGCGGCTAGTTTAAAAATGGCTACAGCGTTCTAACACGTCTCTTTAAAGGGAACTTCCCTGAAGTAGGGAACCTACACCGGAACTATTCTCTTTTCAGAAATTGAAAACCAGAGAAATCTTATAGAGATTATGTTGCATGACAGGCCACTTGAGCATGTAAAGATACAGAATACTGCCGTTTTTTGGGGTAAGTGGCAGCAAAGCACCTAAGCACTGTTCTGTAAAGGCTCATGTAAGTGGCAAAGCATGAAAATGCAGGGGAGGGGGACGGGCATGGATGGGGCTACTGTACAGATCCATAGTGAGACCTCATCTGGAGTATTGTGTTCAATTCTGGAGACCACACTACCGGAAAGATGTGTTGAGAGTTGAGTCGGTTCAGCGAATGGCTACCAGGATGGTCTTGGGGCTCAGGGATCTCACATATGAAGAAAAGGTTAAAAAAAACTGCGGATGTACTCACTGGAGGAGCGAAGAGAGAGGGGGGACATGATTGAGACCTTTAAGTATATCACAGGGCATATAGAGGTGAAAGATGATATCTTCAGTCTTACAGGGCCCACGGTAACCAGAGGACACTCGCTGAAAATCAGGGGAGGGAAATTTCAAGGACTTCTTCACCGAAAGGGTGGTCGATCATTGGAACGAGCTGCCTCAGCAGGTGATTGAGGCCAACAGCGTGTCAGATTTTAAGAGAAAATGGGATATTCACGTGGGATCTATAGGGGAGTAAAAGTCATCGGAATGGGCAGACTCGATGGGCTGTGGCCCTTTTCTGCCGTCAATTTCTATGTTTCTATGTTTCTACTTAACATGCGCAACATGTTTTATGTTTGTTTTATTCAAACTCGATATACCGCCTAATCTGCTAGGGTCTAGGCAGTTTACAATATGTAAAACAGAATAAAAACAGAAATACAGTTTAATAGAAAACACAAATAAACAATTACAATATGTCCAATCACTAACTCAATCAAAGTTAAAATTAAAGGCACCTGCTGCTGACCCAAAAGCTCATTGAAAAAATTAAGAGCCTTAAATTTTTTAAAGGAATTTAACTGCATACAGTCTACAATCATGAGGAAAGCCCCCCTGAAATTCAGCCACAAGAAGGTGATTAGGAAACGTTAGACAGTGATTCCAAACAGGGCTAAACTTAGCTTAATCAGAAGGTACGTCCATAATTTTACTCGATGAGACTCGTGTTCATCGTTATGTCTCCTCGATTTAAATCAGTCAAGTTTGGTTCGACCCAGATTGATTTCAGGGAACAAAAAAACCCCTTATTCAGGAACCTTTAACAAAATTGGTTTCATACAGTGGACAATCAGCTGGGTCGAACTAAAATTGATTGATTGAATCAAGGAGACACGAGGCATGACAACGTAGGTCTCATTGAGTGAAGTTATGGACGCGCCTTCTGATTAAGATAAGTTTAGCCCCATTTGGAATCATTAACATTTTCTAATCACTTTCGTTTGAGTTTATTTAAATTATCACTTGCACAAAATCTGCCGCCTGCTCAAAAGGAGGCGGTAGCGGCTAGCACATGCGGCAATTTAGTGCGTTAAGGCCCTGGCGCGGCTTTGTAAAAGGAGCCCTAAGTTTTTTCATCATTACTGTTTGTCTTCCAGATGTCAAAGCAGTTGGATATGTTTAAGACCAATCTTGAGGAATTTGCCAGCAAACACAAGCAGGAAATTCGTAAAAATGCTCAGTTCCGAGTACAGTTCCAAGACATGTGTGCAACAATTGGAGTGGATCCATTGGCCTGTATGAATTATACCATCATGATCTTAGTACTATAAATCTATTGCAGTTCAGAGATAGAAGAACAGGGTAAAGAGGTTTAGATTTGATATACTGCCTTTCTATAGTATACACAAAAGCAGTTTATATTTATTATTACTGTCAGTGAGTTAATTTTGCCCCTTTAAATATACAACAGCTAAATTATATTTTTAAGAAGTGAGCAAGGTATTTTACCTCACAGAGATATAAATCCAATAATACTTTTATATTTTAGCTATTTCTAATCTGTTTCTACTGAAATAAACATACAATTGAAGCTTCTGGGCAACATAGCACAAAATAGTGAAAACAGTCCTCAGGTTTTCATTAGTACATTGCCAGATGCCAAGATTTGCTATTGAGATAGTATTCTAGAACAAAGCAACCATACTGTTACATCTGTATGCCATCTATACATCTCTAGTATTACTAGCACAAGTATTTGAAAAAGGTTCTGGAAAAGTCATATACCATCATAGTTCAGCATTATTCTTAAATAATTCTGATCAATGTTTACAGCTTTCTAAGAAGAATGGTTTTCTCTCTAGCTGGTAAAGGATTCTGGGCTGAGATGTTGGGAGTTGGAGACTTTTATTATGAGTTGGGAGTTCAAATTATTGAAGTCTGTCTGGCTCTGAAACACAGAAATGGAGGTGAGGATCATTTGTTACTCTTTTTATCTTTTTTTTTAAATCTCAAATTCAAGATTGCTGCTCATGTAATCCCATTTGGAATCCTGACCCACAGTTTGGGAACATTTCTCTGCCATCCTGGATAGATGAGCATACAACATCCCATACTTGCGCTCAGTCTCCCTCTCCACTTACCTTATGACTTTCATACAAAAATTGAAAGGCTCTTTTTACAAAACTGTGGTAAAGGTTTCTACTGCGAGCCAGCAAGGTAAATGCTCTAATGCTCATAGGAATTCTGTAAGTTTTGGAGCATTTACCTCGCCATCCTGCGGTAGAAATCTCTTCCACAGCTTTGTAAAAAGCCGGTGTAAATAATCATCAAAACTAGCAACACTGGATGTAATATTCATCCAGAAGCTTTTTTTTTTTTTTTTTTTTAGCAACACTCTTGTAAACACAAACGGAACAAAATTTTTAGGAGTCAAGAAAAAAAACCCTTGGACTTCTTAAACTTTGTTTTCCTATTGTTGCACCTTTGTTGTCCTAGTATTTTCCCCACATTTGCAGCCTTTTCCCATGTCCGCCTTTCTTCTTCAGATGTGCTCACTGTTACAGAATAGCGGTGTTCTGCGCCCAACTTGAGCGCCAGGTTTTATACCAGATTTCAACTGGTGGAATTTATTTATGTTATTTGTTTATTATTCAGTTTTCTGTACCGTTCTCCCTGGGGAGCTCAGAATGGTTTACATGAATTTATTCAGGTACTCGAGCATGTTTCCCTGTCTGTCCCAGTGGGCTCACAATCTATCTAATGTACCTGGGGCAATGGGGGGGATTAAGTGATTTGCCCAGGGTCACAAGGAGCAGCATGGGTTTGAACCCACAGCCTCATGGTGCTGAGGCTGTAGCTCTAACCACTAATGCCACTTTGCTGGATTTAAAAAATGTTTGGGCAAGATTCTAAAGCAAAAGTCCATAAATTGTTATTAACAAGGTAGACTTAGGGAAAGTCACTGCTTATCAGTGGGTTAAACAGCTTAGAATCCATATATCTTTTGGGATCTTGTCAGGTACTTGTGACTTGAATTGGCCATTATTGAGAGAATTCTGGGCTCAATGGACCTTTGTCCTGATCTAGTATGGTTGTTCTTATATTACAACAGCTGCTGCCTTTTCACCTCACTCTCCCCCACCCCAACAGAGGCTGCTGTTCTTTCTGGCCAGGACATGTCCTAGCCCAAATATTTTATCCAGGTCTGTATGCTTTAGTGAATCCTTAAATGAACAGAAGCAGACACAATCTTTGCATCGTACAAAGTTAAACATGACACTTTTCTGCAGTTTTTAATGCAAAATACTATTTATTTGCTTATTTTAACAAATTGGAAATAATATTAATTTGTAAAAGTAAACATGGCTTGTATCGTATATATGTGAATATAAACAGATTTTTGGGCCCAGAAATTGGGATTTCTGTTTATGTTTGAGCCTCCACCCGATCGCCAGCCCGGCTGTTCTCCTGCTCCCTGCTGAACACATGCACCATTATCTTATCCTCCTCCTGCTCCCTGTTAAATACCAGTGCCACTATCCTGCATTCATGCTAGAGAATGACACAGTGACAAAATTCATCACCATTCCGTCCCCATGGATGTCCACAGTAGGACATATACTCTGATCTTCCTAATCTCTCAGGTTGTGATTGTTCTATTTTCAACAAGTATGAGCATTTCTTAGCAGCTGTCTGAGTATTTGAAAATAATTCATTCTTACAAAGCAGAAGGCTAAGGTGCTCGTTTTCAAAGCACATGGATGTTTTTTGGTTTTTTTTTTTAAGTTCATTAATTTTTATTGAATATTATAAGAAATTTACAGAAAGCAGTTCAAACACACAAAATCTGAATAAGACACAATGGTGTAGAAAAAGTCTATATCTACAATCATTTACATACAACCAGATTAATAAAAAGAATCCAGGGTATGTGTAACTGCTAATAAAAGATATATGAAAGGCAGAAAAGCAGGGAGAGGGAAATAAGAGAGAGGGAAAGAAAGAAGGAGAAAAAGAAAAAGAGAGAGATAGATAGATAGAGAGGCAGAAGTGTCTACTGGTTAGAATGAACATATGAATCTAAGAATGACCAAGTTGATTTATTTCGCACCATGTTTGTGGAGAGTCGAGAAATCATGTTTTTCTCATATGCATAAGATTCAAATTTGTGATACATGCTCAGAGAGTTCCACCAAAAGGTGTAGTCAAGTAGCGAGGATGATTTCCAATTTTTTAGAATATGCATAAGAGCTGTTACAAACATGGCATCAATGAGTTTAGGTGGGCAGTTTGTTTGTGCGAAACAAGGGTGTTGAGAACGAAGAATTACAATGTCTATGGAAATCTCTTCTGAACACTTAGTAATAGATTTTATAGTGTCCCAAATACGAATCCAGAAGGAGTGAACTATAGTGCAATGAAAAAGCATGTGATCAAGAGTTCCAGACTCTTTCAAACAATTCCAGCAGGTGGAGTCTTGTTTTAGCTTCGCTTTCCACATGCGAAATGGGGTCCATACTGCATTCCACAAAACGAAGAACATTGATTGCGAGACTCTGGAAGATAGAAGAGGACGGTTTGTGGAGGACCAGAAAAGTTCCCAATCTATGTCAGAAAGCGTAGTCTGCAGAATCGAGTCCCATTGGTTCATTGATTGAGGTGAATAGGTAAAAGAGTGATCCCTTAGAATACTATAAAAAAGAGATATAGCTTTACCCTTCATTAAGGCCAGAGTAGACCAGTGGTGAACAGTGTGGATAGAGGTCATAAAGTCAGGGCGTATATGTACCTTAGACAGTATTCCAGTAAGCATGAGCCATTGGGAATGTATAGAGGATAGAAGTGAATATGCAGAACAAAAAATATCAAAAGGAACGAATGAGGTGGAGGAGATTAATTGATGAGCAAACTCGACACTCGCCCGTTGCCACCTCTTCCATGAAAAGGATCTACCTTTATTTTGAATTTTAGGGTTATTCCAAAGGGACATGAGTGGGCTTTCACTAACAGAGATCTCAGCCGTTGCATCTAGAAGATGAAAAGCATGCTGCGTTGCACTCAACAAGGAATACTTTCTCAAGTGTCTAGGTATTGGGAGAAATCAGAAATCTTTCCTCTCAATGACCACATCTCCTCCTCAGATCTGGCTCAATTTCCTTTTTCATGGTCACAGGGAGCTGTGAAATGTTTAGGGGTCCTAATTCATAAAGATCCAGTACACGCCCAAGATCTGAACATATCCAAAATCAAAAATTTAGTTTCAAACACTACAACTCGTTGGTCCCCACTTTATTTGTCATGGTGGGGTAGAATAGCCTCCATTAAAATGACTTTAGCCCCGCAAATTAATTACACCCTTTCCATGCTTCCCCTCCTATGCCGGAAAAAATTATTTCATTGGCTCAATATGAAAATCTCTGAATTATATTGGAACAAGAAAAAAACCCCGTATTGCTCTCGCCAAGCTGAAGGCCTCTAAGATTATGGCGGATTAAATTTACCAGATTTTTTATTATTATTATATCGCATCTTTAGCCAAATATGGAGCTTATTGGATCGTTGATTCTAATCCTCAGGATCAACCAGCATGGTTTGAAATGGAACGCTTTTTATGTGCAACACTGCACGTTTCCTGCTTACTTACAGCACATGGATGTTTTAAAAAGACAAAAAGATGTCCATCTGCTGCAAACTTCCAAATAGTGATTTTGCAGAAAGGAACACCAAAATTAAAAGTAAAGTCCACAACGTTTTACTTGATAGCACATCCAAATAGCGAGGGGGTGGGCTGGAATTGTGTTGTGGGGGGACCAAAATTAGGATGTTCAACAACTATAATGGAACAGGAAGATACGTCCAAGAACACTTTGTCAATCATTAAGCACAGGAGTGAATCTGTCATGCTTTGGGTTATATTGCAGCCAGTGGTTCAGAAAATATTGCACACGTGAAAGGAAGAATTGATTCACCCAAATATAAAAATATCCTGAAAGCTAATATTCCAAAGTTTTAAAAAAATGCAGCTGAAAAGATGTTGAATATTTTAGCAAGATGATTCAAAACATCCTTCAAAATCAACAATGATGTGCTTACAGGAAAGAAAAGTGAGGTGTTTCCAATAGCCTTTATATTCCCAGTTGAATATTTTTGAAATCTGGAGTGATCTCACACCTGCAGTGCATACAAGGAAACCTAAAAATATTTGTGGCCACGAATTGGCTGGAGAAGGATGTTATTCACATTTTTTGGTTCTGCCTCCTTCCCCAGTGGACTCTACTGCCACCTTCAGTTTTTCCTTCTGCAGGCGAATTAAGAAGGTGTCTTTCTGATCTGCTCAGCTTAATTTTATTATTTTTGGGATTTATTCTTCCCCCTGTCATGGCGTGCAGTCTAGGGGGGATCTGAGGTATCAGTCAGGCTTGCCCCAACTGGCAGTCTGAAGATCAAGTTATTCAGTCCTGAGGAATTTGTCCAGAGGCAAAAAGTCTTCTCCATTCCTTTCAGCTGCAGCAGGGCTGACACAGGCAGGTACCAACAAGGCACAGTGAGTACAGGCTATTATAGCCTATGGGAAAAATCAAAGGGGTGGTTTAATTTGACTGTTTTAAAAGTTTTATAGCTATAGGTGGGTTCCCCTCCCCCAAAAAGATCTTCCCTGACTTTTTTGAGTTTCAGGAAAGCTCCCTGGGCCATTTTTGATGCATTATTGCTGCTGCGATGGCCATCTTGGATTTTTCCAATGTAATTGTAAAAGCCCCTGCTTCAAAACCCTCATTTTTGCTTACAATTGACAGAAATGGACTCCCCTTACTGTTCTACCCCTACGTCATGACAGCTTTGCGCTGGATAGTCAGCAGAGGAGTATCTGCATGCCATGGGGCATGTGAGAGAGAGGCGGGAGCCATGTGCTCAACCTCCTCGGAGATCTCTAGGGCTGGGAAAACATAGAGTGCCTGGGTTTGGGAAAAAAAATTCCTTTCTGGAGGCTCAAAATAGCAAAGATGACAAACGCAGGCACGTGAAAGCTGCAAACCCCAAGAGAGGCCTGTTTGAGTCCCTGGAGGGGTCCTCGGAAACTTCAGCGCACAATTTTACCCCTGACTTTGTTAATCTCCTATGGAAAGCCTACTTGCCAGAGCTCTCCTGCACCACCTACAACCTGCCTACAAGACTACCGAAATCAGAGCCCTAAAGGGTTCCACATTGTCCTTAACAGACCAAAGTTGAAACGCATTCCAGGCCTTAGCATATGCTACAAACATCACCGGCTTCTTAACTCTAAGGAGTGTAGCAGTAACCACCTCCAAATACCCTTTCCGGGCTAAAGCTGTGTGCTCAAGAGCCATGCCATAAGATCAAAGCTTCCTGGGTTTTCCATGGGTACCGGACCTTGTGCCAGTAAGTCTAAATGTACTTGTAATTTGATACTTTTGTCTTTCCACAGATGCACTAGATCCGTGTACCAAGGCCAATCTCAGGTGAAGAGCTATTCTGTGGAGAACCTGGCCTATTAGAGGCCAAGGGGGAAACACATACAGAAGCTCTTTCTCCGGCCATGGTTGCACTAAAGCGTCCAGTCCGGTGCTTCTGGACTTGAATCTACAGCTGAAGAAACAGTTTGCTTTCTTATTCTCTGCTGAAGCCATCAGATTGACTGTTGACCATCCCCAATGCTGTACAACGCATTGAAAGATTGCCCAGGTCAACGACCACTCTCCCAGGTCCAAAGTCTGCCAGATGAAATAGTCGGCTTGTACATGCTTCATACCTGCTCCATGAGCCACATTGCAGCAGATCAGAAAGGCACCTTCTAGTTCACATATAGAAGTAAAAACTGAAGAGAAGCAGTATAGCCCACTGAGGAAGGAGGTGGAGCTAAAGAAAAAGTATATGATTCCTTCTGCAACAGCTCACGATTTGGGGAAGTTAACCCACTTGTCAGGACTCATATGACCTGTGTTAACAGAAAGACAAGTTAGCCAAGTCCCCTAAATATGAGACATATGGACAAGATGAAGGTACACTCTATACCATGCTTTTTGGGCTTGTACCAAAATTCAAGATATTTGAAGGACAATTTTTGATTATTTGGATTCTTTTCTGAAGTCTTGTATTCAGACTACTTTCAAGATGGTGGTGTTAGATTGTGGGAGGAAATGGGGGAGAGAGAGGTAAGGATCATAAACTATTTATTTGAAAGGCAACTTTAGTAGGAAAAAAGTATTTCCTGCAGTAGTGGGGGCATGCAGCCAGTCCTTCATTTTGGCAATGGCAGAATCAGTTATACCTTTATGATATAGGAAGCTAAAGAAGCAAATTTTTCTGTTAAGCATAGGAAACACTTTTTGGATATTTGGTCTTCGTATATCCACATTGTCTTCAAAAACAAGGAGTTTAATTTTAAACAGATTAGAAAATTGATACTGGGTGGAAATTACTTGCCATGTTTACTGTTGGCTTCTTTTCTTAATGTTGAGCCTTTTTTTTTGTTTGGGTGGATTTGGATAGAATTGGGCGAAGTGGAAGGTAGGATGATGGTGTGGGACAGCAGGGAGTACAGGTAGATATAGATGTATTAGGGTAGGAGGCTATAAGAAACAAGGCTATCTGCTTTCAGGTTTGCAAAAGCTGTGGTGTTTTACTACGGTTCATATATTAATATGGTATAATGGTCTGCTTATGAACTTAATACCATTGTTAATGATACATAGCTTGTGATTCTTTAATAATAAATATTTCAACTAAAAGTAGTACCTTATTCACCATTTGTACTTCTCTCTCAAGGTCTGATAACCCTGGAGGAGCTTCATGAGCAAGTGCTAAAAGGAAGAGGGAAATTTGCTCAGGATGTCAGCCAGTGAGTATTATCCAGACTGTGTGAACACAAGCGAGAGCATTGGAATAATATTGTAAAAAGCAGGAAATGCAAGTAAAAGCATGAAATCTGATGCCCAGATGAAATACTGACTAGCTGGTCAGTGTATCAGAAAGGAGCTTGTTTGAAAAGTTCTCTAAATTAAAAAAACACTGTTATAGACTATTAGTACATCATTTTATTTGGGGTTTTTTTTTTTTACACATTATTGTTATGTTGGTGAAGAGGGAAAACCACAAACATGGTAAAAGATATATATTGAATAATGAAATTCACTAAAGTGTGTTTTTTTATCCCCTTTTACTTATCAGTATCCTCCCCACCGTGTTCCTTATCTTCCATTTCATGTGAGTCTATTCCACTCCAACATCAATTTCCTTCTCCTTTGGCACTGTGCAAACCACAGCCTTTTGATCCACTAGGGCAGCCCTTGTCTTCAGCTCTTACAACTCAAAAGTCCAATGTCACCTCAAGTGTGTGGCTTTACAAAGAATGCATAGGTGATAGCCCAAAGTATCCTCTTGTAGCAGGAACTTTACCAGCACCATCCCCAACAGATACCACTTAGGATCTTTTATCATTTCTTTCTACCTACTATGCTTAAGTTTGGAAAAATCTGTACACTGTCCTAAAGGGTAAGAGGATCTAAAAGATTTTTCTTATTTTGTCTATGGAAATAATGCTTAGTACTCAGTGTAGCAAGAACATACTCCCAGATTCTGTAGAGGTCATGCACAAACTAATTAGCTAATTAGGTGATAACACAAAATTATTGGAGTTAACAAGCACTTAATTGGCAGTAAAAAAAGATTAGGTTCGTATCTCAATAATCTTTCTTGTAGATGTGTCTAGTGGTCCTGAACGCTAGGGTTATGCATCTGAACTCAAAAGATGCTTGCAGAATGTTGTCAATCATCTTTTGAACTCTGCCTCCTCAGGGAGCTGCTTCTGCCTCCTCAGTTTATACAAAAGCAAACAAGTAGCACTGACTTTACTTTATGGAGAGGGTGGTGGATGCCTGGAATGTGCTCCCTGGAGAGGTGGTAGAGAGGAAAACGGTGACAGAGTTCAAAAAAGCGTGGGATGAACACAAAGGATCTAGAATTAGAAAATAATAATAAATATTGAAGAACTAAGGCCAGTACTGGGCAGACTTGAACAGTCTGGTCTGTATATGGCCTTTTGGTTAAGGATGGGCTGGGGAGGGCTTCAGTGGCTGGGAGGGTGTAGATGGGCTGGAGTGAGCTTTGACGGAGACTTCAGTAGTTGGAACCCAAGCACAGTACCGGGTAGAGCTTTGGATTCTTGCCCAGAAATAGCTAAGAAGAAAAAATTTTTTAATTGAATCAGGTTAGGCAGACTGGATTGGACCAATTCATCTACTATGTTACTGTAAGACATAACTGGAAGGAGGGAAACGGGGAAAAATCTGTTCTGTTCTGTAACAAACATTACTGATTAACATTACAAAATTCAAGTAACTGCTCAAACTAGATACACAAGCAGAGACTTAAATCAGACTTTATGCTCTTGCCAAATAGCATCTGTCCTTTAAAGGGAAGTCCTGCTCACAGTGGCTTTAGAGGCTGAATCTGATCCAGAGCATCCGCCGGGCAGAGATAGCATTGGCTGACCCCATACTCATAACTCTGATGATATCATACAGAGCGTGTTTGCTATATAATTTACCCTAGACAGCATTTGAGGATCTTCATCTTCTCCGAGGTCAGGACTCAAAACAGATGGATGTGGATGCTGCAGCTGCTGCCTTAATTCCTAGGGCCAAAGTTTCAAATTGCCTCTTGGAGGACCACGTCTACTTTAGGAGCCAAGTATCCTTTAACATCACACCACCTTCATTAAGCAAGGTGGTTTGTTTAGTTACCTGGCCCACCATGAATCTATCTTCAGCTGAACAAACAACTGCTGGGAAATGTAGAGCCATTGGGTAAAGCTTGGACATAATCTTAGCCGCTCGCAGGGACTCTTCTGGCAACTCCCAGTGGTCAGTGACCTGCTTTTTGATGTCCAGATGCGAAAGAATGTGGTCGGAGCAACTGAGCTGCTCATTCTTGAGCACTGTGTTGAGGCTGGAGGAACTTCCAGCTTCAATTTTTGTAAAGTAGAAATATTGCCCAAGAGTGCAGAGGCTATGAACAGCCAGCGCACAGTGAGGTCTTCCCCTTGATCCAGGCCACTACTGCTTCTTGACTGCTGTTGTCAGGCAGAGAACCAGACTCTGCCAGAAAAACTGCATCCTGGGACAGCAGTGGCATGGATTCAGACTTTCCATCATCCCAGTCTATGTCAGACTGATCCTCCTGGTCCAGCTCTTTGTCTTCAACTGGTCGGGGTGCATGCTGAAGGGAGTTCTCCTGCACCATTGCCTCTGCCATGCTGACAGTTGTGAGGACCTTCGGCAGGTCAAATAGACATTCCATATAAGGTTCACAAAAGCCAGGGTGAATGAAGCCTTGAACTGTGGGGGTCTCGCAGACTCTCTGGTGGTCCCTGCGGCTAAGGGCCACTTAGGTCCTTGCCTTATAACCACTACGGTCCTCCCACTACCCAAAGACACACGCATACACACTCGCACACATCTGTGGATAGACAACAACTATAACGGTTATATAATCCTGTATTTTCTCCCAGGCAAAGGTCCAGAGTGGGAACTTCTGGGCACTGAGCCTCCAATCACACACTTATAATTTTTAGGTATTTTTTCTAAAACTGCAGAGCAGAAACACTTCTGAGCAATTTGCTTGCAGAAAAAACTGAGGGGGGAAGGAGCAGCTCTCTGGGAAGCAGGTGGAGTTCAAAAGATGATTAACAGAATTCTGCAAGCAACTTGCAGGTACAGTTGCATAACCCTAGTGTTTCGGATCGCAAGACACATTGCACTAGAATTAGGAAGTTACATATGGATTTGCCCAAGGCCCTATAATATGTGTACCTAGATTTTATAGCACCTAACTCTAAAGGGGAAGGGGCATGGGCAGGTCAGGCTTGGAGAATAACACAGGGACAGAGACAAACTTTGCCCCTGTCATTCTTTTTTTTATTTTTAATAATATTTTATTTATTCAGTTTTTTGAAATAAAATTTCCAAGTATCCACTTGCTAAAGTAACATTACATTTAAGTCCACACTTTTCCATTAGAAATTTTATATATCTCCTATAGTGACTCCAAAAAAACTAATACAGGGGAAAATCATTAAAGGGATAAGGAAATCCAGATTTAGAAACACATTACAAAAGGCTTAGCACTTTACCAGTGGTAATTTATTTATATACTAATTCCCTACACTAACCTCAAACCCTAAGCTATTTTTTTAAGATTTATAAAAGTTTTTTGAACCTCCAAAGATACCAAACATTTGCATGGATAAAGGTAACCTAAAAGTAGCCCCAGGTTCAAGGTCACTTGTCTATAAGGAAGAAAAGCCTTTCTCAGTTCCTGCTTAACTTTTATAACATCGGGGAAAAATCCAGATTTGTTGCCCAAAGAAGGGAGTTTTGAAGTTGCAGAAATAAATTTTCGTAACATTGTTTATATCTTGTTCAAAGATGAAGGGAAACAACTAATGTGGCCCCTCTGAGTAGTTTTCATTTATTGACTGCTCCAATATACCTGACACTTATTTAAATCCATTTTCTTGCCATCTTGAAGATTGAGAAAGTAACATAATCAAATCATCTGAGGAAGTCTTTTTTCATTAGCTCCTAAATAAAAAAACTTTATTTAAAGGGGGGAATTATATCTGAGGAAAAATGTAAAATCTCTATAAGATACTTCTAAACATATCAATAGGAAGAATCCCCTGGTCTCTAGGAAAATTCAAAACACATAAGTTTAATCTGCTGTTAAAGTTCTCCAATTGTTCTATTTTTCTTCTAAATGATATTTTTATTGACAGTGGTTATGGGTACACGCAAAGTATAAAATGTCAAATGTAATTGTAGTACAATAACAAAATAGTTGAAAATACATGGCAAAACTGAATACAAAATTCAACAGTTGTAACAACTTGTACTAACAACCGTCCAAAATTCCGATCCCCCGAAAGAGGTAAAAGAATGGTTAGAAAAACAAGAAATAACAAAGGGAAAACCTCAAGTCAGATCACCAGAAGGAAACCACAGGCTGTCAGCAGCACAGCATACACCTCGTACCCAATCCCACCACATTTGTTTAATTCCAGCCCCAGTATACACAACCCACTGGGCATAGCTACCAGTCACCACAAGCACAGTACTTTCACACCACCACACTCACCCAAACATGCTCCTCCCCTGTTTCTTGTGACCATATCTACCAGTGCCCGTAGGATGAACCACTGGAGCTCTCTATTCTACGCCCTGGATCTGGGAGAAATGAGACCATAGATCTATATAGTGCTTTCTATCAGGTTGCAGAGAGGCATTGTAGGTTTGAATCTCAAAGCTTGCCAAGTCTTTCATCCTAGCCAATCACTGTGATACTGACAGGCATTCCTCAGAAATCCAATAAGATAAAATAAATTTCTTTAGCAATAATATGGAGATGTACAAAAAACACCTTTGAGGCATAGAATACCCCTACGCTATCAGGGCCTTTTCTTCTAAATTGTATCTGATCTTTAATAAGAGCATTCTAAAGGGATGTTACATCAGTTTGGAGCTCTTGATATTTTAAAGAAGTATCGTGTCTAAGTTCCTCAATACTTTTAAACATTACATCCCTTTTTGAAGTTAGTCGTTACCTCTACAGCAGACTTCTCCACTACTGTTGTTAGTTCCGTAATAGCTTTCCAAATTGATTCGAGGGTAACCCCCTTAGAAGCACTTGAACTTCCAGTGTTTTGAAGTCGATCTTGGTGTCCTAGTGGTAAAACACCCTCACTCAGAGCATTCTGCGACCACATCTGAGGGGTCGCTTGACACTCCTGCATTGTTCCCACTTCCAACGTTGGCCAGGGAGGTTAGATTGGTTCCGGAGGAGAAAGTGTGATATTAGGCTCTGAAGACTCAGCCGTTCCTTCCAGCTGAGTCAAAGCTGAGCTCTCCACAAATAGAAGTGAATGAGTAGGTTGGATGATAGCGGTCATGAGTGGATCCCTGACAAAACTTCGGTGAAACATGTCGGGTCCAATCGCTTAATTTATTGAAGCGATAAAGAAGCCATTACTAAAGATAAGTAAAAATACAAAAAATTTTTAAAAAATAAGAAGTTACACAAATTGAATAAAATCATGAAAAAGTAACCTAGACCGGTGAGGAGTTACCCCGTGAAATAACACCTAGAGTGGGATGAAGGAGTGGTGGCTCTGAGGTCTTAAGGCAAAACAGTGTATGAAGTGTTTAAGTATGAAGTGTTTAAGTATGAACAGCGTAGAAGCACCTTAGAAATTTGGATTTAAGTGAAGTGTGGACATTTCTGAGGTTATATATTTGTCATTGATGTTTGGCATGCACAAAGTTAGGCATGAAATGTGTGTTTAGCTTGTATTCTATAAGGATGCTCTGCGCAAAGTGTCTTTTATAACCAACTTAGTGCAGATCATCCTGGCGCCTATATTTTGGCATTATTTATTGAATCTAGTCCAATATGAAGAAGCATTCTTAAGACAGTGGAGTTTTAAACCTCTTTCCTAATATGTCTTGTATTGTGCCCTTCCAGAGATGACCTTATTCGAGCAATTAAGAAGCTGAAAGTTCTAGGGAGTGGGTTTGGTATTATTCCTGTTGGTGGAACGTACCTGATTCAGTCAGTACCAGCAGAGTTAAATATGGATCATACAGTGGTTTTGCAATTAGCCGAGGTAAGAGGTTGAACATGGCTATACACATCACCTAAGGGGTTAACTCTTGCATAATCTCTCAGATTCAGCAACCATTCTGTTTATTGGTACTGTAATATGTTTCTATTTCAGAAAAAAGGTTTTGTAACTATGAGTGAAATCAAATCCTGTTTAAAGTGGGAGACAGAGCGAGCCAATCAAGTGCTGGTAAGAAAAAAAATAGTGCTGTCCATCATCTACTAGAACAAATGATAGCTCACCTTTGTGCCTGGAAAACTCCTCATTACCTTCAATTACTGTCTCTCTGTTTATTTAAAAGGAACATTTACTTAAGGAAGGTTTGGCCTGGCTTGATCTGCAAGCAATGGGAGAGTCCCAGTATTGGCTGCCTGCTCTCTTCACAGACCTCTACTCCCAGGATCTCACCCCTGAGGAAGCTCTGTCTTAACATATGCACAGCCCAAGAGAAAGCAAAACTGTACATGCAAGAGTGTTGTTAATAAGTGCTAAATAGACTTTGTATGACATTTTCAACTTCTCACTTTTAACAGCAAACTGATTTGTATCTTCTTCATCTACAGTTTGGGATGGTCTATAAATGAAGTTGGAGGTTTAAGTTTGCTTGTTTGAATACATAATGAAAGCTGCTATCTTTTTTGGGGGGAGGGGAGGAAGGGGATTTCTGTAGTATGTTGGACTAGCCCAGACATGGCCAAACTACGGCCCACGGGCCATATCCAGCCCACTGAATTTGTTTAAATTTGTGCTGGTCCAGCAGCACAAGGCAGGCGTGAGCTTTTAGCGCTCCAGCCTGGCCTCATGCCGCTCCCTGAATGACTACCATCAGTTCTCGTGGGACTCGTGAGAACTGACGGCAGCCAATCAGAAAGCGGGGCCAGGCTGGAGCGTGAAAACCTCGCGCCTGCCTTGTACGCTACTGACTTCCGTAGGAGACAGGAAAGCGGCTGGCGAGGTGTCACTCTCATTCCCCGGTGCTTGCGGAGACCCAAGGGGGTCAGCAGAGGTTTTCGGACTTGGTGTAGCTTCTGGGGAAGGGAGCTGGTAGCTGGTGCAAGTGTTGCTGAGTTGTTTGCTGCTGCTGTGCTGTTTGCTTAAGAGGCTTAAAGTAAGGTAACATTTACAAAGATTGCATTGTTGATAAGAGGACAAATGTTCACCTAAGTCTGGTGGTGCAAGTGCTGCTCCCTGGGGGCTTACCCTCAAGGGGGGCAGGGAGCATGGAGAGTCCCTCATTATCAGTAAGGTAAGAGTACGTTGTCTGCTAACTTTGGAAAGGTGTGTTGGGTGCTAGTTTGGGAAAAACTGTTAACTTTTCTTCTGTTGCCATGTTAGTCGACTTGGCAAAGCAAGGGGTGGAACTCTTTTTTTTTTTTTTTTTTTTTAACTAGGCGCCTGGTTTTTCCCTTTCATTTTCTTTGAGGACACCCGCTCTTGGTCTGGCCCCTTTGTCAAATTTAAGAACCCATTGTGGCCCACGAGTCAAAAAGTTTGCCCACCCCTGGACTGGCCTGTACTATTAGTTAATAATTATTTATACTATTAAAGCTTGAGCTAAAACAAAAGCATTCTTATGCCTACTAAAGTAAATCTTTATCTTGGGGGGGGGGGGGGGGTTTCTCAAGTAGTTACCTCTTGTATAAGTCATCTATAATTTGTGAGACATATAAGTTTCTTTATGTTCTGCCAAAACCAAACTTTTATTGCACAAAAATATTCAGTTATGTACAGCTATAGAAACATTTTTTTTTATATTATGACTTTGTAGGCAGATTTTCACTTTCACTATGACAAATTTTATCATCACTAACTGTGCATTTATTGTGAGTCTGTGGATTATCACTGGTACAGACAGGAGTAAAGTGAAGAAAAAAAAATCTCTTTGCAAAAGCTGCATGCAAGATGAGACAGTGAATTAAACTGTAAGGCATACAAGGACTATACAACTCCTTACCCTGTATAAATGGTTAACATTTGTAGGAACAGATGTTGGACAAACTGCAGCAGAGCCCATGAAAACAAAGGTACTGAGACCTAGACCAGATCTATCATTAATGAGTAACAATGAAGTGAAAGTGGCTAAACTAGAATTATATTTGTCATTTACCCACTGCTATCTTAAGTCCTCCTCTTAGGATATAGGGGCCCTTTTACTAAAAGGGAGTAAGCCCTTAATGCACAAACATGTGACTAGGTCCTGTACTGGTTTGCCTGTTTTTATTTGTTACTGCATTTTCAACTTTTTTCCCCCCTCATGGAGCAAGGCATGGGCAGATAGTAGGTGTGAAAGCAGTATCTAGTGCATTACACTTACTAAGTGCTAACTGGCTAATGCACAGTTAATGTGGGACTACTTACTGCTTCTTAAATAAGAGGCAGTACATGGTCCCACATTAACTCTCAGCAGGTGCCACATGTTAATGGGGACATCAACACACAACCTGCAATAAAAAAAATAGTGTGATCTATCTAAAAGATGTAGCTACAGTAACCAGTGGTGTCCCCCCTCAACTTACACTCTCCCTTCCCCACTTCCTCTTTAAATCATCACCAGCCCAAGTAGCTTCTTTGGCCTGCTGCTTGCGCTGGTTTTCCCTCCGACGCCACTTCCTGGCTCCGCAACCTGGAAGTGATTTAAGAGGAGAGCCAGGCCAGTGCGAACAGGCCAGAGAAGTTGCTCGTGCTGGTGAAGATTTAAAGAAGTACAGGAGGGAGGGCACAAGCATGGTATGGGGGGCAGGGGCAGAGAGGTGCCGGCACCATCACCAAAATAGCACCCGGCATGGTCGGTCCCCCCTCCCCCTGACAGTAACTGCAAATTTAGCACATTTAGTAAAAGTAGAAAATTATCTCCGAGTCCATGAAGGCTTATCTGACCAATTGGGTAAGGGACCCCCACTTGATAAGCTATTTACAAACCCAGCTTTTACTTACATGAATTCTTCATGCTCACGTTTTTAAACTTACAGCCAAAAGAAAATCTCTTCAAAAGGAAACATTTCAGTTTGAGTCACAAAGCCAACTTAAAGTTAGCAGAAATATTTGTTACACTGGGTAAATAATTTTGAGCACCATGTGTGATTAACTAGAGACTGTGATAAACAAGAACTCTTCAGGAGCAGGACCAGAGAATGTGCACAGTCTTATCAAAAATGTACAAGCTATACCTGCCCCCAATTCATAATTAAATCAGCCCTTTCCAATAAAGAACATCCAAACAAATGAAGCACCAGTACTGGCACTTAACTTTATACTTATTTTCAGTGGCACCACTCATATGCAGACAATAGACCAGCATAAATAAGACTAATAGTGATTCAGTTTCACCACTCATAACTTTGTCTGCCCCCAGCCTAAGCATAAAGCTTTCTGCACTGGACCTATAACAGCAATGTCTATATATAAAGTTGTGGGTATAATCAGGTGAAAAAAAGAAATTGTGATCAGCAATGAAGCAGACCACATAAATCTTTTAAAATTTCAGGTCCTTTGCTTTCAGTAGCAGAAAATAGTGTGTTCAACTACATCTTATAATGCATTTTATGAACTGCATCTTAAACCATATAAGAAAAACTCAGATCTGCTCCATTCTTGTCTTCTGTGCATTTCTCCCACTAGAGCTTACCTGCAGACTCGTACTGTCCTCAGTCAGGGAAGCTCCTTGGTATAAATCACATTTATTTCAATCAGTTGAAATTCTTACACAAACAAAAGTTAAAGAGGTGAAATAAGCATGATGATCACAATGAAAAGCCTTCTTAGAAAAAAATCATTTCTTAGGAGATCCCAAGTACAATCCTAAAACAGTCTAAAGCTAAATTACAAACAAAACATTTCTGCTTGTATCTAGTTTTTGCAAGAAGCAGTGATTTTCCTTAAAAATGTTGTAAGTTGAGTATTTTCACACATGAAAAAAGGGATTTTGCTTGTGTTTCTGCATTCTAGTACTAAAACAAACTAGGTCCATTTTCCCGGTCCTGCAGCTCTCACACCACTGTCCTTATCTTTGGTCTCTCTAAAAGATGGACTAATAGTAAAGAGTTACTTTGGCAGACAGGACCCAGGCTCCAGTAGAATACAGACGCCATCTAGGAAACCACGACTTTATTAGGCCAGACCATACCCAGCATTGTACCACTATGGATTCACCATTCTTCTTTGCAACATTGGCCTTTACAGATCAGCACCTAATCAAATTACATTATGGTTGAGAAACCAAAGCCGATGAAAATCTCCTGCTGTCATTCCAAACAAAACAAAATGCTGTGTAGGTGATTTCATTACACTGGATGCAAAAAGAGCCCCTGCTGGAAAACAGAGGACCAGTAGAAACAGTCTAAAACAAAGGATGCCTTTTTTAAGATGAAGTCTTCTCTTGTTCACCATTAAGACAGAATGCCATGAAAGCACCACATGCCCATCCTTGGACTAGTAATAAAGAAGCTCAGCAGAAATCTACAGTTGGGTACACCCTTGTGTATCTGTCTCTGTCTCAGAGGAACTAGTGTCTGTATCTATATCCATGTTCTCTGGCTGATGTTTCTCCTGTATCTTTTGTCGAATTGATTGTAAACGTGTCAGTAAAGACTGGTAGTCAAAGTAACCTCGTTTTTCACCAAAAGGATCCTGAAATAGAAACAAAAATTCCATAAGCTCAAATAGTTATCATTGCCTTAACTAAACATAGAGCCAACTGGTTTATGCTAAGTGATAGACTATAATGGTTTTCAGAAATGCTGAAAGCATTTTTCTGCTTCCAAGCCATGAAAACAATTATTAGCTTAGCTTAATGGTTTAAAAAAACATTTGGATAATTTCCTAAAAGAAAAATTCATAAACCATTATTAAGATGGACTTGGGAAAATCCACTACTTATCTGAGTGACCAAATTCAACTCCTGCATAGACTCTAAAATGAGGTCTGGTAAAGCCGCAGACTTAAATAAACGCAGAAATTGTGGGATCGTCCTCTAGTTCTAAAGCCTCTGAGGGATCCAAAGATATGGCATACAGCCCCGGATCCCTAGTCACGGGCAGTGCAATGCCTGAAAACAAGGGGTCAGCAAGCTGGTCATCATCATAAGTATCCCCTAAGTCAAGGTCAGCCTGCCTAGGAACAGCAGCTGACTGTGATAAGGCTGTGCCCAAAGAAGCAGCGCCAGCAAAGGAAAAGTCTGAGGCAGAGTGGTAATGCACAGGTGAAGCATGGGCTGTTCTGAAACTCATTCCACAGATATTTCATGAAATCTGTGAAAGCCTCCAGACCCTGGGGCGCAGTCACCCTCAGATGACTTCACCTTGCATTTCTTGGACTGCAGAAGGTCCACCATGTACATGGAACCTTCAGCCCTGCTGAGCCCCTGAAAAAAGAGAAGGCCCCAATGGGCCTAGCCGAGTGTTTTGTCACCTGCTTAGTCAGGGGAGAGGCTAAGCTTTGCACTGCCGCCTCTCCCAGTTGTGCTACGCAGCACAAGGACACTCCTGAGGCATTACATTTGTGCAATCCTGGCAAGAATTCACGAAAGGAGAGCCTAAGGACTCCCATCCCAACATGTTTTGAGGCAAAAATTGCTGTTTTGGAAGTGTATGGAGCTTTTGAAAAAGAGATTGCTAAAAATCCAAGATGACCACCATTAAGAAATTCGTGTCAAAATTATGATTTTTTTTCACATATAGCAAGTCACAAAAACAGCGATTTTAGGATTTTTTAGTGGGAGAACACAGGGGGACATGCAGAAACCTTCAATACTGCCAAATTTAGACACCCCACTCCCGATCCATTTCACAGGCTGTAACAGCCTTACTCAATGTGACCTGTGCTGGAAATGTGCTGCAGCCTGCCTCAGCCCTGTTAAAGTAGCTGGAATCAGAGAATCAACTGCCTCATGCTAGGAAAGCCTCTTTGATGCTGATTTTCTGGTAGCCAGTCAGATACGATGCCTACACGTTACCTCCACCCTCATGGACCGAAGGACGTTCTCAGGAAAGGGTGGAGGCGAAAAAATGCAGCTGGCACCTTACAACATCGCTGAGTCTCCTAGGTATGCCTAACAGCCTGTTTGGCAGTAAGAGGAAAAATGCGGGGACGGCCTCAAGCTCCTAAGAAACCAATGCAGATTGGCTAACAGGTACCTTCTGGGATTGGCCTCTCAGCTACTGAACGAAATCTGTGCATTCTCAAGGCAGGCAGAGCTTAAGAATCACTCTAAGCACAAAGAAATCCCCAGAAGGGGATATAAACACTGAATAAAATAAGAAAAAATTGAGAGCAGAACAGAAACATCTCCTTAAGGCATGTATGCAGAAGGGGAAAACTACAGGTGGTGCTAGAGCTCCCAGTGAAGTAGAGGAGAGTCACAGAAGAAATCTGGAATAGATACCTTCTGTATAAGGCACACAGCCATTGGGAGACAACCCACTTGTCTAAAATGTCTCACCTATTGCACTGGAAGAGAGGAATACATCTTTAAGATAGTTTCCTTTCTAGGCCTAGCCATGGCTGCAAGCAAGTAGAAGTAATGAAAAAGTAATAATTAAATAAGAGTCTTTATAGCAATGATTGTTTTTAGATTTGGGAAAGGGGTCAATGTCCATTGACCAAAAATGGCAGCATCTAAAGGAGGAAGACAAAAAAAAAAGAAGTTTGACAGATGGAGCACTATGACTGCCAGTTGACAGAGGCAGGATAGTGTTTTTCCTGCTGTAATTTACTACGTTACAAAATGTACTGGTTTCTTTTGATGGGGGAAATTTATTGACTTTTATTCTGTTGTCAGAATAGAATGGGAATCAAAATAAGCATGCAAAGGGGACAAAATTCAATGAATTTTGAATTGTGGAAATGTTCACACAGGACTCAACACACACTGTGTTTCAGCAGAAAGCCTTCATCTGGAGTCCTACTCAATATTTCAAATATCCACAAAAAAAGTGTTTAGAGGTAAACAAAGGTGTTCATCATATGGCTACATATTATCATGTTGTGTCGATTCACATTTGACTACTGCCATTTAAATTACGTTCTGGTTTGAAAATGGCCCAAAGGAGATTATCAAAAATAACAAACCAATAAATAAATCTTAAGTCTCCTGGTCCTTGTTTAAATCAACTTTAATAAAAATTTAACAAACAAAATTTGCTTTAAGTTATTATGACGAAGTAGCCCCTTGCTAGGCTAATATTTGCTTTGTGCATACCTGCATGCTCTGCCCCTGAAGATGAAGTCTGTCTTTGCACACAACCTCATAGAAATCATAATATTCCATGAAAGACTTCTCCATCACATTCCTGCATTGTGAAACATCACACGAGAATACTGTCAGTACATCAGCATCTCCTTTCATCCCCTAAAATATCAAAGCATTGCAACCCACCTAAATCATGAAGCTGGAATAAGCCTCTTCCCTTCACATGCAGACAAGATGTACCCTATCCCTGCCGGTGCCAGTGTAAAAAGTAAAATATGTCTGTCATCCTTCATCAGCAGTCTTGCACCTAGTTTCATCCTGTACAGTGCTCAATGTCACTGCCTCTCCTTCAGCCTTAAATTTCAGGTTTGTTCCTTACCATAAAGCATCAGGACAGGGACATTTTCCTTCAAGCATGTCACAGACTGCCACTCGGATGGCTTCGTGTCGAATGCACTCGTTATAATTCTTACTGTCCCCTGAATGACGTTCCTGCACAAAGACAGTCTTTATGAAGTCATCACAAAATGAGAACACACCCAAACCAGAATCTCCAGATAGGAAAGAAAACATGGCACAGAATAACAGCAACTCTATGTTGTTATTATAAAGCTCAGAGGTAGTACATGGGGGCAAAGCCAGACCATAATAAGAAGCATGGAAATCCATGTGCTCATTCACACAGGGTGGGAAAAAAAACAATGAAGGAAAACTAACTGAAATGGGTAATAGATGATATCTTACAAGCAGTTAAACTTCTAATAGCTGGCAACTAGGATAACTGGGCTGACTGTATGGACCAAGTGGTATTTATTAAACATTTTTAATGAACAGAAGAAAATAGACAATTACAAAACATCATAGAGCATTCAAAAATTATTTTTGTTTTCTACATAATAATAATATCATCTCCTTAGCCACTTCTCCACCTCTCACCAAACAGCAATTTGCCACTATTATGTTAGAAAAGGTACATTTTATTAAGCTGTGCCTTGGCACAACCTCATGTGGGTCTTTCCTGAGTGATAGCACCATTTTTACCGCAGCAGCAAAATGGCTGATTTTCCATTTTTTTTCAATGAATGGCCAAGCACTAATGTTTGAAAATCCTTGACTGAATGAGCTATTGTTTGATAATGCCTTGGTGGCCCTGATGCAGCGGATGAACACATTTCCTGCGAAACGCTGGCCGCGTCGGCAGACAGGCATTTGATGTGACATTAATGGCCCAAAAAAATGTTTCAACAGTGAAGACTGCTAGAGATAAGTTACAACAATTTTTTGTCAATTTTTTTCAACATTATGAAAAAGTACATGTTGGGAATTTTGAGCACGTACTGTTGCTGAAGAAAGGTGCTTCAACAAATAATGAATAGTGTTATGGAAATTTTAGAAAAATCATAAATTTAAAGAATTGTTTGGTGCAGGGTATAAAAAGCAAATATATATAAAAATTATTGGCCGATGATTGGAGCAGCAGCGGGAACACTATGCTGACCATCTCAGTTTGTGATTCAACAACTGTGCGTAGGCTCCAACTCTGAGGCCGCTAGTACAAAGCCTGGAAATCTTAGAGCTAATAACACTGATGTGTACTGTTTAAAAGAAGTGGTGTTATTATATATTTTGTGATATCAAGCACTAATGTAGCCATTAACAAGAATTAGTGCATAAGCATTTACCAACACCTATTTTTAGGCAGTAAAGGCTCAGGTGCTAATCCTGTGCAAACCAATTAGTGTGCCATAATGTGGCTGTCTGATTAGCACAGAAAAATACCCACTCTCTTCCCCCACTCCCAGACATGCCCCACTCTGGAAAAATAAAGAATATTTTAGCATTTAGTCAAGAATTGCTAATGAGTGTGACTGTTGGGCAGACTGGCTGGACTGGACTGATCAGATCTTTATCTGCTACTATGTAGCACATCGTTTGTGCGTGTACATTGCAAAATTGAGGTGTCCCATGGTAAGCCCTAAGCTAAAGCAGCACATGTCTGTGCTTACTGCATCTTAGTAAAAGGAGCCCTAAGAGAGGATGTTATCAATATGTGCTATTGTTAAGATGCGTTAGTTTAACTTTTACTCCAGTTATAAGTAAAATGGGACTTGTATTAAAATAGGACCAGTTAGTGATAAAACAACAGTAGTCTATGTTGCTAAATATGCCTCTAAGTGTAATATCACAGGTAGATCAAGATAGCAAAGCTTTGAGGACAGTGGGAAGTAAGGCATGTGCTAGGAGGAACACATACTAGTCTAGTTTTGGCTGCTCTACAGCTTCCGTTTTCACCACTCAACCCAAAAAAAGCTTTAGTTTTTATTTTCTCCAATTTGTATCCAGAATAGAATGAATTAATGTGTGGCTACCAATGTGAGAGTGATCTTAACCAGAGGAGTATTATGCTGAAAGAACTGATTAAAACAGAGCATCCCAATCCTGTCCTGGGGTCCCTTCATATCCACATTATATACGCATGAGATAAATCTGCAAATGTTGGGTTGCCAATCCATGCAAGCTTATCTCCTGTTTATTCATTGTGGATATCCTGAACACCTGCCCGGCTGCAGAAGCCTCAGATTAAGAGAACAGTACACATTAGCCTTACCTGTTCAAAGCCAGGTTCATTGTGATATGGGTTCTCCGTCATCAAAGACTGGATAGAGATGAGGACTGAAGAGATACTCTGAGCTGGACTCCAAGCAGGTCCAGTCCATGTGCTGGAAAACATATTACAAATCAGATAAAGGCTACTGCTGTGCAATGAGACACCTGCCCCCATCTTTATCTCCTTGGAACTGGCACTGTATACATAAGGTGACCATACGTCCCGTTTTCAACAGAACAGTCCTGTTATGGGACCGACCGTCCTGCTGTCCCGACCCACCGCAGAACAGAACAGTGTCCTGAAGCTGTGCGTGGGGACAACGGACTGGCGATCGCTTCCCCTCCTGCGCTAAAGCCTGCCTCCCTCCTTCCCTACCTACAGCTCCAAAATGGTCAGGGGGGGCCTGCCAAGTCTGAAATCACCTTACCTATTATCAGGGCTGGCATTAGGGGATGGCAAGGGGGGTCCTGCGATCCAGGCAGCTCACTTAGCTGCCATCAGCCCTGCCTTCGGCTGTGCCGGTAATGCTAAACTGCACGGTAAAACCAAAGAGAGAATCCGTGATACTTTCCCATTTGCCTGCATTGCTCGAAATTCTGCCGCTCTTGATCCTGCCCCCCTCTGAAGTGACTTCCTGTTTTTGAGGGGCGGATTGAGAGCTGCAGAACTTCGAGCAATGCAGGCAAGTGGGAAAGTCCCGTAGCTTCTCTCTTTGGTTTAACCGTGCAGTTTAGCATTACCGGCGCAGCTGAAGGCAGGGTTGATGGCAGCTAAGAATCGCCTCCAGTCTCGCAGCAGCACTAGAACACTTGCCTCTAAATTAAGCTAAGGGCTGATTCCCTGTGGGTAAAGAGGGGAAGTACTGGAATGGGATGTGGGAAGATGGTGGGTTGGCTGGCTCAGGAAAGGGGAGAAAGCTGCTAAATCAGATAAGGAAAAAAAAAAAAGGAACACAGGAAGATGCTGGGCATGAAGGTTGTAGAGTGAAGGTAAAAAACCAGACATGAGGAGTAGGAAGGCAGGTGGGAGATGCTGGACACAAAAGGAGAGAGAAGGAAAAGGGAGAGGAACGAGAGATGCCAAGTCCATGGGAGGGAGGGAAAGGAGATATCAGACCATGGAGGGGGAGGGAGAGATGCTAGAGCATGGGGGGAGAGAAAGGAAACAAATGCCAGACCAGAGGGAAAGGAGGGAGATAGAAACCAGGGCATGAGGGAGGGGAGGGAAGGAGGTAGAGACGTCAGACCATGGGGTGGAGTGGGAAGGAAGGAAGGAAAGGAGAAGAGAGAGATTCCAGAGCATAGGGAGACAGAAAAATGGAGAGGGGGAAGCTGAAATGAATCATGTACAATTCAGTTTATGGAAGGAGCATAGAAAGAGGAAAGATACCATATGGAAGAGAGAGAGGGCGGGCACTGGATGGAAAGGGCAGAGAATGGAAGGGGCGAGACAGAGGGTGAACAGTAGATGGAAGGGGTAGAGAGAGGGGGATAGACACTGAATGGAAGTGTGGAAGAGATAAGGGACAGACACTGAATGCAAGTGTAGGGGAGAGGAGGGATAGACGCTGAATGGAAGTGTGGGGGAGAAGGGGGCAGACTGAATGGAAGTGGGGGAGAGGGGGAGCAGACACTGGAAGGAAGTGGGGAGGAGAAAGAAAAAAGGGTACATGCTGGATTGAGGGAAGAGGATAGAGTTAGATACTGGAAGGGGTGAGGGAAAGAGGTGGCAAGCTATAGGTAGACACAATGAAAGAGGGAAATTGAGGACTGAATTGTAAGAAAGAATTTAGACATAGGCAGAAAATAAATTGAGAAGGAAGGGAGTAGAGAGAGAGAGATGCCTGAGCAGGGGGGAAGGGGAGGAGACAGATACCAGACCTGGGAGGAGGAAAAGAGGAAGGAGACAGATACCAGATCTGAGAGGAGAAAAGGAGGAAAGAGATAAGCTAAAATCTGCTGGGAGGGAGGGAGGAAGATGAGAAAGAGGCAGAGAAAGTGTGTGTGTGGGGGGGTTTGTAAGCAGATTAGAAAAACTAGAGAGAGAAAGGCCTGGACCACAGGGGAAAGACAGGAAGCAGATGCAGGACTATGGGAAGTTCAGACAGAGGGGGAGAGACCCTGGGGAAGAACAGGGAGATTTAAGATCATAACAGAGGAGGGAGAGAGAGGAACAAAGGTACAAATGAGACCTGGAACAAAGGTACAAATGAGACCTGGAACAAAGGTACAAATGAGAACTGACACTGGATCTGGGGAGGGTAAGAGGGAAAAGAGAGAAACCTGGACCCAAAGGGGATGGGGCTGGATTGTGAAAGAAATGTTGGATGCGAAAGAAAGATTGGATGAACAGTCAGAAGGAAGTGCAACCAGAGTCTCATGAAATCACCAGACAACAAAGGTAGGAAAAATGATTTTATTTTAAATTTAGTGATCAAAATGTGTCCGTTTTGAGAATTTATATCTGCTGTCTATATTTTGCACTATATTTGTCTGTTTTTCTATAGTTACTGAGGTGACATTGCATATTTTAAATTCATCTACCTTGACATCTTTGAAAAAAATCCGAAACTCGTAAATGATAATTAACATTTTCTCTGCGTAGTGTGCTTTGTGTTTTTTTTTTTAATTTTATGTTTACCATTATGAATTAATAAGATATTGTGTGTACATGAAAAATGAATGGAAGAAATTGGGGGCGGGGCTAGGGTGGGATTGGGGCGGGTTTAGGGTGGGATTGGGGGGGGCGGGTCTGAATATTAATAGATGTCCCGTTTTGATGAAAAAAATAAATGGTCACATTAAGTATACATCATATCTTGAACCATCACTATAGGCACTGTAAGAACACTTCAAAGCATTTTACCTGTGATGATCAGATGTCTGAAAACTGCCCAGCCTCATTACATCTTGAGAAGAGGCAATCCCAGGGGCATGTTTAGGTCAGAAAAGGATGCCAATAAATTGCATTTTCAAATCTCTCACAGAAAATGGAGATGCAAGTGATCACATTCAAAGTAAAACCAAAATGTACTGTCTCTGAAAACTGGTAAAAAGCGCATGTGGTCTTTCTTTCAATGTAGTCTGAAACCTGCCCCCAGACTTATTTTTATTACGTATGTACTATTGAAATGTGTCTAGACATTATGGGCTAATTCTAAAAGTGGGCATCAATATTTATGTGTGATTGCAATATTTATGTGTGATTGCAATATTTATGTGTGATTGCTTATGTAAATGATTAGAATGGCGGCACATACAAGTATACTGTGTATGTCAAAAATCCAGCTTAACTTACAGAGGGTGCTTTGTAAAAGTATAAACAGAGGTAGAGCAGAAATGAGGCTTACACGCATGAAAACCTGTAGAATATTATAAGTTACACACGTACTTCTAACATTTAGGCATACACACATCAGCTCTATGGCTGGTGTACCGTATAAACTTGAATATAAATTCAGATTTTTGGGCCAAAAATGGGGATCTTGGCCTATATTTAAGTCTTCCTACTGTTACCAGCATTTTTCCTCTGCTCTCCACAGTTACTGGACTTTTAACTTGCAGCTCCTTCCTCCTTTAGCTGACACTGACAAAAGCTATGCTTGGGCTGATGCAGATGATCAAGGCCCTGAAAAGACCCTGTGCATAGCTTTTGTCAGAGGAAGATGGGTCAGACAGGTAACTTTTCTGCAAGGCCCAAGAACAGCCTGAAGCCTCTCTTCTCTTAGTGGTCCAGGTATCCTCTACTCCGGAGTGTTTCTGCCACGACCACTTCTGGGTTCGTGGCAAGACCCAGTCTTCTCCGGCAGCCCTCCAATACCTGCAGCTGGTAGCAGACAAGCAGCAAACAGCCAGCTAGCCCTTCTACAAACTGGGGCCTGAAGGACACTCCAGCTTCCCCAGGGTAAACAGCCAGAATTTTTTTTCTCAGCTTACATCAGCAGCTGAAAGAGATGCAATTTAAAGCAGGGTGAGGAGGAAAAATGCCAGTAACTGTAAGGAAAGGGTATGTAGAATAAGAAATGCCCATCGTTGGGGGTGGGGAGTTACTGTAAACTTGAATGTAAACTCCTCCACCCTCTGGGTTTGATTTAATAGTCCCCCCTCAAAAAAAAGGGGGAAAACGTAACTCAGTTTACACTTGGAGTGGAGGAGTAGCCTAGAGGTTAGTGTAATGGCCTGAGAATCTGGGAACTGGATTCAGCTCCTTGTGACTCTAGGCAAGTCACTTAACCCGCCATTGCCCCAGGTACAAAATAAGTATGTATATAACATGGCTCTTGGTCGCTCTATAACTGGGATCTCAAAGTTCCTCCTTGAGGGCCACAATCCAGTTGGGTTTTCAGGATTTCCCCAATGAATATGCCCAATTGAAAGCAGTGCATGCACATAGATCTCATGCATATTCATTGGGGAAATCCTGAAAACCCGACTGGATTATGCCCTCAAGGAGGGACTTTGAGACCCCTGCTCTATAATGAAGGCTCTTGACAGAGTATTTAAAGGCAAGAAAATAACACTCAAAACGAAGAACAGACTTGTCTATGCACTTTATTTTCTCAGTGGTTAATTATGGATGCAAAAGTTGGACATTATGGAAGCAAGAAAGAAAGCTAAGATTGATTAATTTGAACTTTGGTGTTGGCGAAGGATTTTATGCGTGCTATAGACTGCCAGAAGAACTAATAAATAGATTTTGGGAGAGATTGAACCAACTATGTCACTTGAAATCCACATGATGAAGTTATGACTTATTTTGGTCACACTGTTAGAAGGGAGAGATCATTGGAGAAAGACATCATGTTTGAAAAGAGGGCATCCCACAACTAGATGGCTAAATATGTTGAAGACAACTATGGTGATGATGCTGGAGGACCTTGTTGGACTAGCACAAAACCGACTTCTTTTTGTATCTGTAATTCGCTAGGACTCAAACTCAAGTCGATGACACCTAACACACATATAACATGTAATCTACTTTAATTGTAGCCACAGAAAGGCATTTTATCAAGTCCCATCTCCTTTCCTCTGAAACAATGGTTGTGTTATGTCTTTTTTTATATTATTATTTTTTCTTTCTTTTAGATTATTATTGTACATCGCTTAGACAATGTTTGATTTGTGGGATATCAAATTATAATAAACTTGAACTTGAAATCTGAATAAGTTTATATTCAAGTATATATGGTAAGTGCTCGGATCTAACTGCTTATGTACATATTCTATATAGAAAAGTAAGTAACTTATAGAATTTCTCTCTTTATGCATGGGACAGCATGCACAATAAATAAAATAATAGAATCAGCACACTCTACCTGCTCCAGAATGATATCAAGAGCATAATGTTCCCTACTAGAGAATAAGGTTGTCAAGGCAAATAGACAACGTGCTTAAATAAAGAAAGATGTAAGTTGATGTACCTTGACAGAACACAAAAGAACATTAATGTGATTGCTGATGACTGCTTCCGATACTCCATGCATTCCTTAGCTGCAACAAATATATAAACCATCAAAAGAAAAGTGCATGCAAGAATCATGCCTTATTAAGGCCTAATGAAGCTGTGCATGGAAAGTAAGGGATAGCCACATCATACCCTAAAAATGTGAAGGCTTCTATCAATTTACAAACTAAATATTATTTAATTAATCATGATATTGAAAACAGAGAATATTTAAAAAGATCTGGGGGCCATTGACAACTTATTGTAATGAATAGATACCATTTTCTATTGAAAGTATATTTACAAATGGGGGGAGGAGGGTGGCTTATAGTTTACTGTGGGTTTAATCAAAAGAAAAATAATATTTATATTGTATATTTTTGATTAAATGTTAAAGGAAAAGGGGGGTGGGAAGGGAATAAATATATATATTTGATGTTAGAAAGAAATTCAAGTGATGTATTTAATTTCAAATGTTTTATTATTTGTACACTTGATGTAAGATTAAAAATGAATAAAGAAATAAAAAAAAAAAAGAAAACAGAGAATAAAAAGTTAAAAACAGACCAGCAGAGGGAAGAAAATCCAAATGAGAGAATACTAGCAAATACTCTGAAATCATTTCAAGAGCAATGTGTGATCTGAGAACAAAGACAGAGAGTAAACTATGCAGATGTAGCTTCCATCACCCTAAACTAATATCTGCACACTTAGAATTGTCAACCCAGAGCAGGTTAGAAGCCATACACATATTGACTTAGTTTATTTGTCTTCAAGGGTGATAGCAAAATAATCATTAGCATCACTTTATCAATGAGAAGAAAGGCTGCCAGTAGCACAAGAACTTGTCTAGTAGTCTGCCACCATCAAGCTTGAGTCCTTACCCTAAAATACTCAGGCAGACCTTCCCGTTGCGGTAGAAGTTAGGATTAAATCTCACAGTATTGTTCCCAGTTGTCATCAGCTTGACCCGTGGTGGGTGGATGGGATAATCTGGAGGACAGCGAAACAGGAACAAGAAGAAACCCCCTTCATAAGGCGTGTCAAATGGGCCTGTGATCAATGCATGAATCTGCAAAACAAAAGCCCATCTCGCGCACCATTTCAAAACTGTGCAACACCAAAAAATTTCTCAAGACAAGCAAAGAGCTCCATATGGTGCTAGATGCAAAAACATTGGTGATTCCCCTCTACAGCAACTACACCCACAGAAACTGTATACAGTACAAGTCCAAAAATCTGGACTGATCGGGGATTGGGATAGTCCAAATTTTCCAGATTCTCAGGCACTACTTTTAAAATTCAAATTTAAAGAATAAAGAAGAAATGAACAAGTTGATTTTGTTGATTTATTCACTAACAAATACAGAATACTTCATTTCTCAAAATGGGTAGTTACAGGAAAACATACAATAAATTTAAATATTGTTTCACTGAATTAGGCCATATTAAGAGGCTCATACAAAAGATATGTATTTTACTGTACAATTTGGTTCTGAATGTTCACTTTTTCCCCATTTGTAACATTTACTGTAATAACTCCAGCATCACCATCTATCTCTCTCTTTCCCCAAGAGTTCAGAATGCATTGTTAAAGGATCCAGAGTCACAGGTGGTCTGGATTACTGGCATCCATATTTTTGGACTTGTATTGTATATAACCCCTCAAATTAGACACATAACAGCCTCCTTGACACTTCCAAGATATCGCATGAATCCCACACATATATCTTACATTTGCTAGTTAAGATATCCCCCAATATCTGGCCTCCAGACCTGTAGCTTTTTCTCCTTCCTCACACTAACTAATAATGGCTTATTCATCCTCTATTCAGAAAGGGCCAAGCACATTCTGATACTTAAGTACCAAGTATAGCACAAACTCTCAGCTGCTACTTCTGTTCTCCGTTCATAAAAAGCAGTGCTATATTATTATCTCTGCTTTCATCAAGAACGGAACTTTCCCCCACAGAGACTTAGTATGATGCTTAGTTGCCCTTACCAGATAAGTGGCCGCTAGTGCACCTTCAACCCAGTTGCGAGTGTTTCAATTATGCTGCAAGATTTGGCTATACAGGTTGGAGGTTTTTTTTTATGCCAATGACTGATTTCATGACAGCACTTATGACTGTCACTTTATTCTGAGGCTCTTTTTCTCCACCTGCTACCGTTGCAGATAGATTGTTATTTGCTCTCTCTGTGATTTTAATCCTTTTCAACAGTCGAGTTAATATAACCTCATTCCTATTGCCAAGATGCAACAGGAATGGCCATTCTCCTACACTCCACAGGACATACTGTAGGTCAGGGCTGCCAAAGTCCGGTCCTCGAGATCTACTGGCAGGCCAGGTTTTCTGGATATCCACAATGAACATGCATAAGAAAGATTTGCATACCAATAAGGCAGTGCAGGCAAATCTCTCTCATGCATATTCATTGTGGATAGCCAGAAAACTTGGCCTGCCAGTAGATCTCGAGGACCGGACCTGGGCAGCCCTGCTGTAGGTTATTGTACATACATGCATGGACTGTGTACACTCTACATTTCTTTAAGTATGCTAGACTGTACATAAACCCATAGACTTACACCATACAAGTAATTATATAAATATACGAGGTTAGTATCCTGTACACATTAATTCCCAAGATGTTTGTAAATCCAAACAACCAAACTTCATAAGGAGTGTAATGTTATTAAGAATGGGTGAATATTTAAACAGCGGCAGTCCCTTGAATATAGCTTGAATTATGAATGCTCAGAATAGTGTTGAAAAGTGATAAATTTTCTCTTCTCAGAAAAATAAGCCACCACCCAATAAAGTAAATTTCATCATAACTGGGTTCTAATGACATTAAAAACCAGACAGCTTGGATCTCCAAACCTCTGTAGATAATATATTTCTATACTGAATGATTTCCAATACGCCAAAGCTCTAGTTGTCTTTATGCCATTAGACAATACACAACTTTATTTTTGTACTGTAATAACCTGAATGCTCTGTACTTATTTCAGAGGGCAGAGATGAAAGAACATCTCATTAGCCACACATATCTAGAAATGTGTAACACTTTAAACATACACTAGAGAAGTACTACCTGCATTACTGTGAGAGTCACCTACCTTGGTCATATCCTGAGGATCAGGCACCACAAACATTCCTGGGGGAGGTTCTTTGTAAATGGACATGATATCTCTGAACAAGAATACAGTTATAGACATTCAGCTACAGTCTGTCAAAAACACAGGTAAACATAAACAAGAAACCAAAAAACAAACAAAATTCTTATTATCAGGTTCTATAAGGTGTTTAATACCTTATCCCATCCATTCTGTCCAATTGTGATTCTTCCACTTTAGGAAAAACCCAGCATCGGCTCCCCAACACCTCCTTTCTCAACCATAACCCCAACTTCTTCCCCAAACATACTTCTTAATCTGTTGAAGTGCTACCCCTCCATCTCCTCCACTGGTAGCCATTTCAGGGCTTTTAATTTTTTTTTTTTTAATTCTTTATTCATTTTTAAATCTTACAAGAAGTGTACAAATAATAAAACATTTAAAATTAAATACATCACTTAAATTTTTGCTTTGATTATGACAAAATCAACAGTAAATCTAACACTCAGGTCCCCTTCCCTATCTTGTTGCCAATTTCTAATAATTTAGACAGCTATTAAAACTAACAAAGATATTGTCTAAACCAGTCACACTCCACATGCATCTAGAAGTAACCATATTCATTCCCCAATTTCCCCTTGGAAGCGCAATGCAGCCCTACCACTATTGTTTAGGTTCTCTGACTATAAATCCCAAATCCACTACTCTCGCTATTTTGTACATGCATTTAAGGTTTCTGATTAAGCCAGTAATGTAGTGCCCAAATTGTGGATCATGACCACAAATGGCTTCACAAAATTGTCAGGAGGGTCTCTAGCACAGTGGTTCCCAACCCTGTCCTGGAGGACCACAAGGCCAATCGGGTTTTTGGGATAGCTCTAATGAATATGCATGGAGCAGATTTGCATGCCTGTCACCTCCATTATATGCAAATCTCTCTCGTGCATATTCATCAGGGCTATCCCAAAAGCCTGACTGGCCTGGTGGTCTTCCAGGACAGGGTTGGGAACCACCGCTCTAGCACACCCTGAGGCAAAAACAGGAGACATTAATCCTGTGGTAGTCCTACTGATTGATTGATTGATTTATAATACTTATTACTCGCATTATCTGCTAGTTCTAAACGAGGTACAATAAAAACAAATATAAAAAGGCAGTCACCCTGATTGGCTGCCACAAAAGAAAAGGCACGGGAGATGAAATGTTACACAATAAGGGCCAGATTCTATAAATGGCACCAATCTGTGAGGTTGTCAATCAAAAATATGGTGCCGTTTACAGAATTAAGCCTAGCGGCGCCTAAGCAAATTTAAGCATCGCTAGGCATTCTAGACATAGGTGCCACTCCATTAGGCCAGCTTTTCACTCGTCTAATTTGGTGGCACCTATTTTGGAAGTCTAACAACGTCTAAGTCAATCATGTCTATTCTCCATAACCATGCCTACATTTTAACAAAGGCGTCATTAGGCATCCTTGGACTTGCGAAGGCGCCTCCACTTAAGCATCGCTAGGCATCCTAAGAGTTTGTCACCAAACTCTGAAATTGGGTTTTTTTTTTTTTGGATTGGCTGAAAACCAGCACGGTCAATTAAAATGCCAATTAAAATAAAAATTAAGCACGGATCCAAAATTTAAGCGTCACTAGGTGGCTGCAATTAGTGCGTCATTTATAGAATATGGCCGTAACTGTCTGCATTCTTGGTGCTGCTTTCCACCCACTGGTCACTGTTTCTACCTGCCTTTCTCCCCCTTCCAAGATACCATTGCCTTCTTTAGTCTGTTCACCTCCTACGCTGCAGGCTTGCTCTGCCCTGCTTCTGCTTTGATCACTTGGTTTGTAAATAACACCTGGTTAATAAGAGCTGTCATACTGGGCTAGTCCAAGAGTCCATCTAGCCAAGTATCCTGTTCCAAACAGTGGCCAGTCCAGGTCACAAGTACGTGGAAGAGTACCAAAAAAATAGCAAGATTCAATGCTATTTAACCTCAGGGATAAGCAGTGGCTTTCTCCAGATCTACCTTAATAATGAGGTACTGACTTTTCCTCCAGGAATCTGTCCAAACCTTTTATAAACCTAACTACATTAACTGCTTTTACCACTTGTTCAAGCAATATTTATTTATTTATTCATTCATTCAATTTTCTAGACCGTTCTCCCAGGGGAGCTCAGAACGGTTTACATGAATTTATTCAGTTACTTAAGCATTTTTCCCTGTCTGTCTCGGCGGGCTCACAATCTATCTAATGTACCTGGGGCAATGGGGGGATTAAATGACTTGCCCAGAGTCACAGGGAGCAGCATAGGTTTGAACTCACAACCCCAGGGTGCTGAGGCTGTAGTTTTAACCATTGTGCCACACACTCCCAATACATTCCGCAGCTTAACTATACAGTATGCAGAGTTCATATTACAAGTTTTTGGAGGGTTCTTTTTTTTTAAAAGGGACTAAAATGTGGAACTCCTATAGTTTACATGAGTAATGATGTGAAGAGTTCCTGTATAAACTCTATATACTGAGGACTTTTATTTACTAGATTTGTATACTGCACTATCTCAACTGTTCTACACAGTTCACCATGTCACATATATAATTCAGTACATAAAACTAACACAACACAGCATTTGGAGCACTGATATCCGATTGCCGCATTTACATACATCAGTTATAGTAGTTCAGAGTGGGGTTTTAAGACTGGAAATACTGATGAAGACACCAAGGGAACAGGGAAGAATTGTCATGGTCATTACTTAAGGAAAGTTAATTTGAGGGTTATGATTACAGGGTTCCAGAAGGAATAACATTTAACAATAATTTGCTTTGGTCACCATTTGGGGATCAAATTAATTTTTCAACTGCTAAAATGGGGTCACATTGGAAAAATATTTGGGAGTCATTAATTTAGAGGAATTAGTTGGCAATGTGTGTGGATACTTCCAAGGCAACTGTCATCATGACCAGAACCCATTTCATTTTTTTATGAGTGGGGGTGGGGGGCTGCAACACATAATTCTGATTAGAAATGGGGAAAAATTTGCAGTCATTGCTGCAGTGATGGGGCTAGTTATAAGGCAATTTTTTTTAAGCAAGGCAGCAATGACTGGGACAGATATAGAATGATTTTGTATGTAACTGTAGCAGTGATTGGGACTGTTAGGGTAATTATGTGAGACTGGTTATGAGGCAATTGCAATGAGGGGGGTGTTTCTGCAGAAGACTGCTGCGCTGATGGGGCCAATTCTGCGGTACAGTGTAGCAGTGATGAAGCCGATTTGGGGAGAATTCTGTGGGTGTTTGCATTGATGATGTGACCAGTTCTGGGGTAATTCCACTGGTAATTATTGCTGTGATGAAACTCATAATGGGATGATTCTGTGGGTGACTGTAGTGGTGATGGGGACGATTACAATAATAATGGAGCTAACGGTAGTTGTGGTGGTAATGGATAAATGATGGACTAATTCTGTATGTGATTGCAGGGGTAATAGAGCTGGTTAAAGGGTAATTTTCCGAATTACACAATAATTTTGCAGCAGTAATAAAAGCAATTATCGGGTGATTTGGGGGCGACTGGAGTCGATTCGAGTGACTGTAGTAATAATAGGGCTAGGTATGGAGTCAATTATTTGCAAGCGATTTTTCGGTTTACCAATAGCCTCTAGGGGTAACTGGGCGCGGTGGATCCTCACCGTTTGATACGCAGCAAACACTGCGGAGATGCTCGGTCGTTATCCCAGTCTGAACTGAGCGTCGGGTCCCAGAAGGTGGAATGAGTGAGGAGAACAGCCCCAGCAGGCTGCAAGCCAGCGATGGGAGTGAGGGGGCCAGGAAGTCCAGCGCCAGGCCCCGTCGTCCCACTCCCATCGGCCGCTGGCATCCCGAACCCCGCCGCTGCCCACAGCTCCGCAGGAAGAAAGGCCGCGTTTGCTCCGCTGCTGGCAGGGCCGCTTGCCCCGGTGTGGCCCGCTGCCGGGCCGCCACCAGCAGCCATCACTGCCGCCTCCTCCGTTTGACTCTCCGCCATTCCTCCCCCGCTTCCGGGACTCCAGGTCAGCGAGTAGAGGGCAGAGCGTCGTCCCGTCACGCGGAACCAACGACTACGAGGACAGAGCGTCAAAAGCAGCCAGAGGGTGGGAGGATTCGAATGCGCCTGCGTATAACGCAGAGAAGCTGCAGCAGCTTTTGCGCCTTGAGTAGCGTCTCTAGCTTCGTGGGAACTAGAGTCGCGCAATAGGACGACACTTTGTGGCCTTAAAACTGAAATGAAGAGCAGATTTCACACTACCAAAATCAGACGATTAAGTGAGCAAGAAGGGGGCCAGGCTGTAACTAACGTAGTCCCTCCTCATAGGAATTCTACGAAGCTGCGCTGTTACCGCGGTGGCCGGCGCGTTTGCTTTGTAAATTAAGGGATAGTAACATGGTAAATGAGGAGCGGGCAATGCTGAACCGACACTATTAATTATTCATTTTACTTGCTAAGTTCCTCTATATGGCTCCAGAGAAAAGAAGGCAGATTGACACATCCGGGTTGTACTTCCATTACTGCTATTGCTTTTTTAACCTGGATATCTCAATCCGTCCTCCTTTTTCTGGAGTCATATGGTAACCCTACTTTATTTTTATTTATTTTTTTTAATTCTTTATTCTTTTTTTAATTAAATTCTTTATTCATTTTTAATCCTACATCAAGTGTACAGATAATAAAACATTTAAAATTAAATACATCACTTGGATTTCTTTCTAGTATAACATCAAATAAATAAATTTATTCCCTCCCCACTTTATAAAATGCATGTCCCCCCCAACCCCCCTCCCCACCCCCACTGTGATAGGCAAGACCTGTACTCGGGTAATATGAATGTGGTATAAAATATGCATACTTTCTCCTGATCCGTATTATTATACATGGGATACAGACCATAAAATTCCATCCAGCATCAGCCACGTTGCCTGAGTTGAGTTTTATTATTTGTATACTTGTTGTAAGATTAACAAATGAATAAAGAATTTAAAAAAAAAAAAAAAGCTAACTCCAGCCTATCCCGACTTGTCTTGCCATATACAGGACAAGGTCCGTAGAAGTCTGTCCTGCACCAGCTTCACTTCCCCACTGCTGGAGCTACATTTAAGCATCATTCCTGCACATCATAAACAACATTATAGTTGATCTGAAGAGTTTTGTGTCAAATGCCATCCTCTTTTTATTTAGGGTTCCTTTGTGTCTATCCCAGGCATTTTTTAACTCGGTCACTGGTTTTGCCTCCACCACCTCTACAGGAAGGGTATTTCCTCTTGCTGGGTTGTGTTAAAACCACCTGTGACAAAGTAAACAGTAGCAGATAAAGAAAAGGGATTGCCACCTTTCTGTTGTTACAATCAAAGCAACAGTACGTTATTTTGTACCTAGGGTAATGGAAACTATAATGCCTTCTTCAATCTGTCATTTTTGTGCAGATCACCCCTCTGTGTAAAAGTTACCTCAGGTTACTTCAGTGCTTCATTTCCATAAAGAAGCAAAAAAAAATTAGGGTTGTTGAGATGACTCCATTGAGGGATCTGTGAAAGAGATTTAAAAAAATTCAAACATGTATTCAAAAAAGTCTTTAATCACAAGCTATAATCCAATACAACCCAACATGGATCCAAGTTTCAGCGATACAAATGCCTTCATTAGGAATAAATAATAAAAACACCCAGGTCTAGTGGATTCACAATGATTGTAACATCATAAGGTGTAGGAGTATTGGGACTAAGATGGTCAAACAGATTGAAAAGGTGACGGTGAAAGTTAGAAGCAGGGTGTATAGGGAGCGTTGTGGCCAGTAGGAAAAAGGAGATATCGATGCCGCTGTATAAGACTCTGGTGAAACTTCATTTAGAATATTGTGTACAATTCTGGAAACAGGATGGAGTCAGTTCAGGAGCTACTAAAATGGTCGGTAGTCTTCATCATTAGGCATTTGGTGACAGACTTAAAGATCTCAATACCTCAAGACCTCAATTTTGGAGGAGAGGGGAGATATGATAGGAATGCACATGAGGCAAGCCTCTTTCATTTGAAAGGAAGCTCTGGAATGAGAAGGCATAGAATGAAGTTAAGAGGTGAGTAATCTAAGGAAATACTTTTGTATAGAAAGAGTGGTGGATGCGTGGAATAGTCTCCCGATAGAGGTGGTGGAGACAAAGACTGTATCTGAATTCAAGAAAAATGCACACTGGCTACCAATTCAGCATAGAATTACTTTTAAACTGGTACTGCTAACTTTCAAAATCCGCTAAGCAAAACCACCATTTTTCCTAGAGAAGCTCCTCACTCCTTATACACCTTCAAGATCTCTCAGATTGGCAGAACATCCCTTCTTTGAAAATTTTCAGTACGAGCAGAAATTTTCTTGGTAACTGCACCACAAACTTGGAATAACTTGCCCTCCTTTATCAGAGCTGAAACATGATTAGATAAATTTAAAGGCTCTCTCAAACGTTTCCTTTTCAATGATGCATTAGAGAGCTGAAGCTAGTGGCAAACATTGGGCCTGTACCCAAACAACTCCTCCACATTGACAACTTAGCCTTTTTTAGGCTACTATTTTACCCTTCCTTGTGTATTTGCCCTTATATTGTTTCTTTCCTATTACAATTGTAGTTCTACTCTCCTTCCATTTTGTTCCTGTTAGTGACAGTCTTGTTTTTAGTCTTGTCTGACTTAATTGTTTTACCCTGGTTTTTAATTGTAAATCGCTTAAAAATTTTGTATAAGCGTTTAATCAAATTTTAAATAAAACTTGGATGCTGCAGATGGGCAGATGAATGGCCATTTGGCCTTTATCTGCAATCATGTTTCTGTTTCTGTCTCTGAATGTAGAGCGCAACTCCTTCACTGTAGAAAGAGAAAGAATGCCTCTTCATCTCTGTATGTTCAGCACTGCCTTCCTGCTACTTTCCTTCTAGAATGTAGAGCACAGTATGAATTCTGTGAGAAGAGCACAGATTCATCTCAATATGTGGAGCACAGCTTCTTCCTGTAGGTGGAGTCAAGAGTCATTTCTGTATGTTATGCACACCTTCATCACTGTAGTAGACCTCCAGCTTCATTTCATGCTCAGTCTTCCTATTCTTTTGCTGTACACCTTAATATCTGTGTGCAGTCCACAGCCTCATCTGTAGAAAAAGAGCAGCTTTCTCTCCATCTGTGGAACATAACTTTCATAGTTGTCTAGGGCAGTGATTCCCAACCCTGTCCTGGAGGAACACCAGGCCAATCGGGTTTTCAGGCTAGCCCTAATGAATATGCATGAGAGAGATTTGCATAGGATGGAAGTGATAGGCATGCAAATTTGCTTCATGCATATTCATTAGGGCTAGCCTGAAAACCCAATTGGCCGGGTGTTCCTCCAGGACAGGGTTGGGAACCACTGGTCTAGGGATCGTGGTTTCATTGCTGTATGGGGAGCACAGCTTTGTCTTGAAGTGTTGAGCATTGCTCCATCTTGAGGGATCAGCATGGCTGCAGGAGTATCAGCTTAATCCTTATAGGGAGCTTTTTCTGTGATACTTGAGCACAGCTCCATCTTTAATGTTGAGCATAGCATCTTCCTGCTGAGTTCCTTCAACTTCTCCCAGGATGGGAGTCCTTTATTACAGCTTTTCTTCTAATGAAGGGGCCTGGTGAGGGGTTCAGCTCAGACTATGAAACACAGCTCAGATATGGACTGCACAGTGCAACTCAGCTCTGCATGGGAGCATGGTTCAATTGCAGAGAGTAGGCCGAGCCTCCTCTACAGGTACTGGTCCACCATGTTTCTAGGTATAGTTTTGGCCCCTTTGGGGAGAACAGCTCTTTTTCATCTTAGCGTGGGTCTTCTGCTTTGGCTTTATTTATTCAGCTTAGCTCCTTGCAGTATTGGATTTGAAGTTCAGTTTCATAGCATTTGTTGGTCTTTGTCTCCTCGCATGAGCATGGGCTTTGCTTTATTGCTCAGTTGCGGTTCTCCAGTTACTCTCTATAGCTGCCATGCTGCTGTGTGGCTGGTCTGGTCTGTGTTTTTCTTAGGCTAGTTACCCACAGTTATGTGGTGGCTATGGGCCCTTATCCTCTTCTGGTCAGTGATGGCTTCTTTCTATTCTAACCTGTAGTCCCCATATCAGGAAGGGGGAGAGGAAGGCTATCTTCCTTCAGAACATATGGTCACTTAGTTTCACTGATTCTCATACTCTAAGTAGCAGCTAGCTTACTAACTTCTTTGTGACATAGATTTCTCTGCATAACTTTCGCTATCCCACCTTAATGAGGACTGCTTTGCCACATCTCACAAGTCTTCGGATTCATCTGCTGATGATGATAGGAAGTAAAAATTATGTCTTACCTGATAATGATTTTCTTTTCTTTAATCACAGCAGATGAATCCAGAGTCCCTCCCTTTCTTATTTCCTTCTCTTACTTAGGTGTTTTGACATTTTGGTGTCATTGAGTTCTGACTGTTGTCAGATCCATATATAGTGGCTGTGAGGAAAGAGTTTCTGTTGTTGTTGTTTTTTTTTTTTAATCATGTTTGTTGAAGTCAAACAGAACAACAAAGGGCATACAAGAAATACAGATTGCAAACACACTCGAATGGGAACAGTGCAAAACAATACAATACAAGCAGCCGCACCATCACAGAGCACAGTAATGGCATAAAGGGTACATGGTGCTTTTTTGGGGAGGATGTGTGGTGTACGCATGACTGTATGATTGGTTTGTGGTGGCTGGAAAGAGTTCTACTTGTATCATTGTTTTCTAGTGCAATGTGTCTAGTGATCCTGAATGCTAGGGTTATGCATCTGAATCCGCAAGTTGCTTGCAGAATGCTGTCAATCATCTTTTGAACTCCACCTCCTTCCCAGGGAGCTGCTTCTGCTGCTCAGTTTTTTCTACAAGCAAGTTGTTCAGGAGTGTTTCTGCTCTTCTCTGCAGTTTTATTATATTCAGGTATTTTTTGCTAAGTGTTCAGTCAGAGGCTTAGGCCCGGGTTCTGCAAAGTGCGTCCCAATTGTAGGCAGTTGTAGGTGTCTGACAGTTGTCTAATCAGCCAATCAGGATGCATGTTTTTAAAATAAAATGCTCCCCAGGCAGACCGCCTATATTGAAGGTGCCTCCAGGAGCCTAGGGAGGCCCGCAAGACTGCCTAAGCTCGCCTAAGGCTAGGTGGTAGCCTTAGGCAGCCCTATGTCTGGGCAAATCAGGCCTTAGGTTTATCGGGGATAGGCTGGAAAGGGGTGGGTTACCTCATTTCGACGAGGCAGGCTTGCCGGCCGGACAGTAAAAAGACCCGTCCTGCCAACATTAAAAGGTTAGTGTGTGTGGGGTTGTGTGTCCGGAAGGGGGGTGTTAGTGGGGATGGGGGGTGGTCTGGAGGGGTGGTGTCCTTTGGCAGGAGGGGTTGGGCACCCTCTTACTAGCGATCGGGGGTGGGGGGGACTTCTTCCAGCAGGAGGGGTTGGGCACCCTCCTGCCGGTGATCAGGAGGATGGACGGCCTTCTGGCAGGAGGGGTTGGGCTCCCTCCTACCGGCGATCGCTGGGGGGGGGGGGGCGGGGGACAGGCGGCCGTGGCCACCATACCTATTGCAGCAGGGAGATTCCTTGCCATGATAAGTATAGCAGCCGTGTGTACATTAACCCGGTTCTGTAACCGGCATCTGTAACATGGACATCAGTTACAGAATCAGGTTTATTTTAGGTAGGCATAGGCCTGATTCTGTATAGGACGCCCCTCCCAGGCGTCCTATACAGAATCTGGGCCTTAGTGCCCAGAAGTTCTCACTTGTTGGGACCTCTGCCTGAGAGAAGTCACAGACTCACGTTGTGAAAGTCTGCTGCTAGCAAATTTCAGCTAGCGTGTGACTTGTAAGTCCTTGTGCCCAACGTTCAGTGCAAGAATTTGTGCTCAACACTATTCTATAAATAGTGTTCATCCTGAAGCATCCATTATAGAATAGAGTGCTGAATTTTCTTAGCGCTAAATTTTTAGTGCCATTTATAGCATCTGGCCCTATGTCAAGTAGGTATTTTTAATGTCCCAAGTATAGGCATGTATAGCAGACATCTCAGATTATGGCGCTGATAGAAAAATTAAGCTCACAGATTGGTCATAGTTCCCTGAAAAAGGTTTACTATCTTAGACCAAAGAAGTAGGCAGGCAATCGAATAATACTTGAAAAAAGAAAAAGAAGAGGCAGATGCAGAGTATAATGAATACTCCAATTTACTTAGTCCTTCACAAATGCTAAACTATGTACAGAAACAAGGATATGAAAAAGGTGAGGGGAAACAGTTTATAAAAATAGTTGCAAAAAGTATCAAAGATCTAGGTCTTCTTTGAGCTGTGCTTTCTGCTAGGTTCTCAGGTACAGTATATAGTTCCCTTCTATACTGAATGGCTGTTGCATTCGTTTCTGTCCTGATGGTTAGTAGCTGCTCTGCTTGTCACCAAGTCTCCTTTAGGGCAGAGGCTGGGCCCAGGTTTCATGCCTCTTACTCTAGGTAGATGGTATAGTTACTTTGTCCTCCTATTGATACTTCTCCACACTGTAAGACTTGAGGCTCTGAGTTCTTTTGTGCTTTCCCTCTCAGCATTCACCAGATCCACTACACTCCAACTTCCAATTCTTTCCCCATTAGGACTTCATTCTCCGTCTCTTTCTCACTCCTGAAGACAGGACCAGATCTCCCCACTGATCTATCTCTCCTTCTTTGTGTCTCAGGGCACAGCTGCGGACCAGGCTGGCAAGCCATGATTTATCGTACTCTCATATGCAAACCAGCTTCTCTTTACCTCTGTGAGTCTTAGGGTTCAGCTGTGAACCAGAGTGGAATCCCCTGTGCTTTCTTCTCTCCTTAGGCCCTAGAGCAGGAAGCTCTACTCTAAGCAGTTCTTACATTTTCCTTACTGGAACCCTCTGGGCTACTGGGCATAATGGACCATTGGTCTATAATATACTGTATATATCTTCCTCCAAAAGCTATAAGGTTCTAATTCTGTTGTGGTACTTCCCCAGAATAGACCGTCCCTTTATTTTAACTGGCACTAAACTAGAACAGGGATCCAGAATGTACCTCCTGCAACTGCACAGAAAGGCACATTTGCCCCCAAATTTTATAAATGGTGCCCTAAATTAGGCAAGTTATTGGGTGCACACTTAATGAATAGGGCCAGTTACATGCATAACATACTTAATTGGTAATAAATACCATTACCATACAATTTCTTATATCACATAATTTTCTATTAGAATTCATTACAGTTTACAATATAATTACAGGACAGTCAGATAAAAAAATGCCAATATTTTGTGCTAACAAGCACTAATTTGTAGTTGTGCGCGTAATATACTTATACTCCTCTTCTAGAAACAGCACCCCTAACTTTTCTCAAGGACTAATGCAAAGGAGGGAATGGGCATGTCAGAGGTGTTCCAACTATTCTTGTGCACACTTATAGATTAGTTGCAATTATGTGCTTAACTGCCGCATAGAGGGGTCCCCATTTAAGCCAGACATAGCATAAGTGATTGTGTTTATCTTATATACCGCTGGATGGCTACAAATCGCATCATAGTGGCATACAAAAGCAGTAATAAAGCAGGACAGCAGCTAAGAAAGAATACTATAAAAAAACAAACACATCAAATCAGGGCTGTGGAGTCAGAATCGGAAGTCAGAGTTGGGAAAAATGTGCCAACTTTGACTCCTAATAGAGTTAAATTGTATGTCATACAAATATTATAATGCTTAAATTTCTTATTTCACAATTTGATTAATCCATTTTTTTTCAGGGTATGTTTTACATTTAGAATAAATTTTGATATAAAATCCTTTGATTACAAAATGTAATATATGTTATGATATTTCCATTAACAAAAGTGTCACCTAGAGAATGACACGAGGACAAAGTTTGTTCCCATCCCTGCAAACTCTGTCCCCGTCCCTGATCCATCCCCACAAACTCTGATCCCATCCACACAAGCCTTGGATAGTTAAGATTTTATATTGAAATCATTTTTTAAAAGTATAAAAAGAAACAATCTTCTGTACAATTGTCATTTTATAAATCACAAATACAGAATATGGATCAACTAAAGCTCTGTATTCCCGTCCTGTCCCCCTCACAAATATCCTTTCCACTATCGAGTCCACTGAACATGCCAAATTACTACAAAATGCTGCATAGAAAATAATGCTAACAGAATACCTTGGTCACACACACAGAACACAAATACTAAATCCATAATAGCTGACCAAAAATGATAAACATAAATTAAACCAAAATTCCAAGAAGCCATACCTTGCATATAATATAATACCGATTTAGATATATAAATAAAGGAGTCGGAGTAGATGGATTTATGTGTCAACTCAGTCTTGCATAAAATCCTTTGCCTATACTAAACAACACTCCCCCCAAAAAAAAACAAACAACAAACATGCATACAATCTAAAATGAGAGAGCTGAATTAACTATTAAAACATTGTGAAAACAGATATGTCTTAATTGTTTTCTCAAATTTTGAAATAGAACTGATATGACGGATAGGATTAGGGAGATTATTCTAAAGTTTAGGGCCAATGTAGCGGAAAACTGAAAACCTCAAAGAGCTTAAGCATATTTCAGAAAGAGAAGGTAAGCTAAAAAGATTGGAATCTTCCAATCGGGGGATAAGAAAGGTTGTAGGGGCTGATAAGCCTGTTTAAATACAGAGGCACAGATGGAACTCTGGATAAGAAAACCCAAATAAGCAGCTTTTAATAATAATAACTTATTATTTTATACCGCCATAACCAAGACTTCAAGGCAGTTTACACTAAAAGGAGCTGGACATTCAGTGAATTACAATGATACAGTAGGAATGCAAACATTTTGTAAAATACAGTTTCAATAATAAAACTCTCTTTAAGTAATAAACTTATCAAACAACGTGATGAAAAAGGGAGCTAGTGTTCCAGCTTAAGAAGAGGGGTCACATGATCAAACTGGTGGGAAGGATGTAAAAGCTTAACAAAGGTGGAATGAATTAATTTTAATCTTTTGAATGAATATAGAGGAAGGCCAACGTATAATGAATTACAATAGTCTAAGCATGAGATTACCAATGGATGTAAAAGATCTGGGTCAAGGAGTGAATGAATGGAGTGGATCCTATGGAGTGCATAAAAAGAAGATCGAATGATGGAATCAATTTGTGGTTTGAAAGTTAGTTTTGTGTCGAAAATAATGTTAAGAATGCATACAGTTAGAAAAATGTAAGCAGTGAGCATCAATGGATGGAAGGGCTGGTATCATGTTTGACGATCAGGGAAAGCAAATGCATTTGCATTTTTCTGGGTTCAGGCCTAAAAGATTTGGCTTAAGCCAGTGTGAAGCAAAGATTTAAGTTATGGAGAGATTGTTTTAATGTTGGTGACATGGCAGAAGATCTGTATGTCATTCGCATAGCAAAAAGACAAGTAATCTAGATCCTGAATCAAAGTCAACAGTGGAGCAAGAAAAATGTTAAACAGTAGTGGTGCTAAAGTCGAACCCTGCAGATGTAGTGGTGCCAAAGTTAAGAACATAAGAACTGAAAGACCGAAGGTCCATCAAGCCCAGTATCCTGTTTCCAACAGTAGTCAACCCAGGACCCAAGTCCCTAGCTAGATCCCAAGTAGTAAAACAGATTTTATGCTGCTTACCCTAGGAATAAGCAGTGGATTTCCCCAATCCATCTCAATAATGGCTTATGGACTTCTCTTTTAGGAAATTATCCAAGCCTTTTTAAAATCCCACTAAGCTAACTGATTTCACTATATTCTCTGGCAACAAATTACAGAGTTTAATTACATGTTCTGTGACGAAATATTCACTGTTTTAAAAAAAATCTACTACTTAGTAGCTTCATCGCATGCCCCCTAGTCCTGGTATTTTTGGAAAGAGTGAACAAGCAATTCACATCTAACCTTTCCACTCCACTCATTATTTTATAGACTTCTATCATATCACCCCTGAACTATCTCTTCTCCAAGCTGAAGAGCCCTAACTGCTTTAGACTTTCCTCATAGGAAGTCAACCTATCCCTATTACCATTTTTGTTGCCCTTCTCTGTACCTTTTCTATTTCCACTATATCTTGTTTGAGACCAGAACTGTACACAGTATTCAAGTTTCAGGTGTAACATAGAGCAATACGAGGGCATCTTTGTTTTCCATTCCTTTCCTTATAATTCCTAACATTCTTTTTGCTTTCTTAGTTGCCGCTGCACATTGAGTTGAGGGTTTCAACGCATCCTGAACAATAACACCTAGATCCTTTTCCTGGGCAGTGACTCCTAACGGAACCCAGTATCATGTAGCTATAGTTCGGATTCGTCTTTCCCACATGCATCACTTTGCACTTGTTCACATTAAATGCCATCTACCACTTTGACACTCAGTCTTCCAGTCTCACAAGGTCCTCTTGCAATTTTTCACAATCCTCTTGCGGAATGCCAGAGTGCAGGGGGGGGAGTGTCACTGCTGTAGTCTTATTATGTGATGTGATCTGATATGTCCTGTTAGATAAATAGCTACCATACCAAGAGAGGACTGTGCCAGAGATACCTATAGTTCTTAGGCGCTGTAAGAGAAAAGAGTGATCAACCATGTCAAAAGCGGATGAGAGTTCAAGCGAGACAAGTATAACAGTATAGGAAGTGCCCAAAACTGTACAAATAGAATCATGGAGAACTAGCAGAAGAGTTTTGGTGCTGTGATGATGTTAATTGATGAAAGGCAAGCTTTTCAAGGATTTATGAAAAAGAAAAAAATGTAAATTTGAGATTGGTCAGAAACTAGATGGTTGAGATGGATCCAGATTAGGTTTTTTGAGGAGTGGATGGACAAGGGTATGTTTCCACACAGTAGGAACAAGACCTCCTTGGATACTGTTAGGCACATAGAAACATGATGACAGATAAAGGCCAAATGGCCCATCCAGTCTGCCCATCCGCAGTAACCATTATCTCTTCCTTTCTCTAAGAGATCCCACGTGCCTATTCCAGGCTTTCGTGAAATCAGACATAGTCTCTGTCTCCACAACCTCTACTGGGAGACTGTTCCACGCATCTACCACCCTTTCTGCAATAAAGTATTTCCTTAGATTACTCCGGAGCCTATCACCTCTTAACATCATCCTATGCCCTCTCATTCCACAGCTTCCTTTCAAATGAAAGCGACTTGACTCATGCGCATTTATGCCACGTAGGTATCTCTCTAGCAGTCTATAATAGATGTGGTGCACAACTATGCCGAATACTAGCTTAACGCCCGTTTTTTGGGCACCTTTTAGTGACTGGTGTCTTGCTATACATGTTTGAAGATAGGTTTAGGAGAATTCACAAATTATGTTTGTAGATCATAAAATAAATACTTAGATAATAATGTACTTCAGTTATGTACATTTTCACCTGAGCTGCTGTAAATATGTGACCATTTTGTAGCAATGATTTTGACTTCTTTTATGCTAGTATTTTATAAACACACACAGACACCTTTATAATAGAGGCTTAAAATAGGCACTTACTGAGTTTCCCTGTTAAAAAATTATCCTCTGTAGGTGTATAATTGCATTAGAATTTTTGTGGACAGACTAGATGGTTCTTAACAATATTTGTCTTTCGTATTCTGTTTCTTGTATTACATGTCTGCTTTCTAACAACCAGCAGAGGTCAGACTGACATTAGAATTGGATTGTTAACATCTACTTTCAGCTGAGGACATGGCTGATCTTTATATCTCATAACTACTGGTATACTGTATATGTAAACCTACATTCCACAGATCCCGAACATCTACAAATGTTAGGACCGATACAATGAGAGCAGTCATTCACGTTTTCTAAGATTGCATGCTGAAAAGACATGTAAAATATGTATTGTTTTCCCACCCAGGCTACTGCTTAGTCTGTACCTTCAGTTTGCATAGTAGTTGGTGGGGGGTGGGGGGTGGAGAGGTTCACTGCACACAATTGTACAACATGATTCTTTATATTATAGAAGCTCGTAATGTTCCAAAAATCACTAAGGGGGATTGATGTTTAAAAGAGTTTAGCCAGGCAGGAAAGACCCCTGTCTAGTTTAACCCTGCTGAGTTGGCCATCCAGTAGTATTCAATGGCCACTGAATATTGCCTGTGACCACTCAGGCATTGTCCAGTTAGGTCCAAGAAAACACAGGCCAGGCAATCTGCAAAAATCCAAACAACAGCAAAAGAGTAGACCAGCATAGAATGTCTTAATTTACAATGTATTCACCACAAGCAATATGAAACCATGAACACTTTAAAAGCCCAATGGCTTATGTTCTTGTATTGCTTATGGTGAATACATTTTGAATATAGACATTCTGCACTGGTCTGCTTATTGCCATTGTCTGATTAGGGCCCTGACAGTCTGGAGGCGGAGTTTGGCGTAGGGTTACCATATGGCACCAGAAAAAGGAGCTGTATGCACACACACACACATTATAATTAATTAATTATATCTAATTCTTTTAAAAAATCCTAAACATTCTCCAAAGAAAAAGAAGTATTAATCTTCAAACCAAGTCTGTGATATTGGATATTTTTGAATTATATTGAATGTTTGAGTTTACCAATAAGGATTGCTGAATCGATGAACTTGAACATTGGCTGATTTTACATGGAAGTTTTTGGTTGGATTTTTCATTTCTGTTTGGGAGCACTAAGCACTTTGGATTTTGCAGCTGAGCCCAGGATAATATGACTATTATAGAAGACAAGAACTTCAGAAGATAAATACTCCTTCATTCTGATGAATTGATTGACTTTTAGTGTTATAAGTATGGAGTATTATTGGTGATCTTCTGGTATCCTGTGTCTATAAGCTTGTATGGTACACTGATTGTTATGGTTTATATAAAAAAAAAGAATTAAAATTAAATAATTGGTTTGAAGATTAATAATTCTTTTTCTTTGGAGAATGACCAGAAAAAGGAGGACAGATTGAGACATCCGGGTTTTACTTCCATTGCTTTCAATGGAAGTAAAACCCAGATGTTTTAGTCTGTCCTCCTTATTTCCATTGCTTTCAACAGAAGTAAAACCCGGATGTCTCAATCCATCCTCCTTTTTCTGGAGCCGTATAGTAACCCTAAACTTGGGCAGTGTCAGTATTTAATTGGTTAGCAGCAATATTGAATCTGCTAACTAGTTAAATAAATGGGTAAAGTTAGGACAGCAAAGAAGCTGTGCAAACCTTATCTCCCAAGTTAAATAGGCAATGGTCTGAATATCATCTGGTGCTTAGTTAACTTCCGTATAGTGGCCTGAAGGGTCCTCTAGTTCCTCCTCCCTCCCAACCTTCCCCCAGACCAATGGCCTCCCCCTCCTGATTCCGATGCCCCTTCCTCTCTCCCAGATCCCCCTCAAAGAGAAGAAATTGGCCAGACAAGAGCCCACCTTCAATCCTTTTAGGCCCCCATAGGCTCACCTGTACTATCTTTAGTTGTCTAGGGCATAGGTTCCCAACACAAGCAGTATGTGGTGCCTGGCAAGGCAGAAAATTGGCCAATATAAGTACCAATTTTCTGCCACTGCTGGACACTTCTCGATCACTTCAGGCTCCTCCTTCTTGCACTGTAATCTGTCTCTCTCCTTTCTCTCCTTCCCACCCAATGGGACTGGCATCTCTCTCTCATGCTCCCTCCCACTGCTGCCCTAAACTCATACTTGCCTATAGGCTTACCGCAGGCTGCTTGGCCTCTCTGAAGCCTTCTCTTTGCTGCATCCTGTCCCTTCTGACTCCATTTCCTATTTCCATTTAGGAGGGACATTGCAGAAGGAAGTACCCATATTCACCAGAGGCAGCCTGTGGTAAAGACTGCCACTGTTGGTGGTGATGCCAGTGCAGGTAAGTATAAGCTTAGGGCTGTAGGGAAAGGAAGGAAGAGGGAGAGATGTTTGGCTTGGCAGGAGTGGGAGGAAAGGGAAGAGGGAAGAGGGAAAAATATTGGTCCATGGGTGGGGGACTATGGAGAGGAGAAGAAAGATGCCGGACCCCAGGGGATGAAGGAAAAGGAGAGACTGGGAATGACTAAGGAAGAACTATTTTTTGGAGGAGGGAAGGGAAGAAAAACAGATGTCAGACCGCAGAGTGAGGAGAAAGAGTATATAAGAGAAATGCTGGAAGTCCTGAAAGAGAAAAGAGAAAGAGATGCTGGACCTGGGGGATAGAGGGAAGAGAAAGGGAGATATGCTGGAACATGGGAGATGCACTCTTCTTAAAAAATGCACTCTTTCCCCCCCCATATTATGTGAACTAGTGTTAAAGTCCGTTACATTAACGGGTGCTAGAAAGCAGCCCCCTTTCCCTCTCCCCCTCCAGTTCCTCCCTGACTGTCTCTCTGTGGCCCCCTTCTGTCTCCTCTCCCCCAAGCAAAGCTGTCTGCCTCCCAACACACCCCTCCCCCCAAAGCAGCCTCCTTTCCCTCTTGGCCTTCAGTTCCTCCCTGACTGTCTCTCTGTGGCCCCCCTTCTGTCTTCCCCCCAAGCAAAGCTATGTGCCTCCCAGCACACCCCTCCCCCAAAGCAGCCCCCTTTCCCTCTCCCCCTCCAGTTCCTCCCTGACTGTCTCTCCGTGGCCCCTCTTCTGTCTTCCCCCCCAAGCAAAGCGGTCTGTCTCCCAGAATATCCCTCCCCCAAAGCAGCCCCCTTTCCCTCTCCCCCTCCAGTTCCTCCCTGACTATGTCTCTGTGGCCCCCCTTCTGTCTTCCCTCCCCCAAGCAAAGCTGTCTGTCTCCCAGCACACTACTTCCCAAAGCAGCCCCCTTTCCCTCTCCCTCTCCAGTTCATCCCTGACTGTGTCTCCGTGGCCCTCCTTCTTTCTTCCCCCCCCCAGGAAAGCTGTCTGCCTCGCAGCACACCCCTCCCCCAAAGTTGCCCCCATATCGGGTCCTGTTCTCACCATTTAAAGAAAATCAGTAGCTTGTCCCAGTAAGTGGCAGTTCATTTTCTACAGAACTACCTGTCATCAAATGGTACCTGAAAGAAATATATTTCAACCCTCTGCTCCCTTAGTCCCTTGCCGCCCCCTTCCCGCGGTCCTGACAAACATCCTTACTCCAGCAGGGGCTGCAGCACTCTAAACACGCTGCTTCGCGGCCTTCTACTGGCCTGATTTGCTCTGCCGTGTCGGGGCGGGAAGAGAAGAGGAGCAGCGGCAAGGGACTAAGGGAGCCGAAGGAAGGGTCGGATGGGAGGCTGAATGGAAGTTCGGGTGTGCCGGGGAGAGGAGCAAAGAAGACGCCGACGACCAGCCAGAGAGATTCGCACGCATGTGCACTCCTACCTGAGGTGTGCTATATCTCACAGAAAATGGACGCACGCAGTGGGAGTGCGCATGCGCGGCTTACCGTTTTATTATATTAGATGAGGGCATGTTCTCTTTACATATAGTAGACCAAACAGCACAATTGGCCTCCAACATATATTTTATTGAAAAAGACTCAACACTTTTGGTGATTGTCCTAATGGTGCTGGTGCGTGTATGAGTCGTTCAAAATTTAATAACACCATTTATTATCGTTGAAAGAAGTAATTTACATATTTTTTATGGTCTCTTCTTTTTTCTTGTATGAAGTTTTAGAATATTCTTGTCAGACATGCCTAATTCATGTTTTTTGCATGGTTTATAATAATTTCATTATTATTTTCTGTATGTTGCAATATGTATGACATATCTGTCATGTTTTACATTTGTCTTGAATTTTATTAATAAAATTGTTTTAAACAGAACCCTGATGCAGCCGGATACACCGAAACATGGCCTGTATCGGATCTTTTTCAATAAAATATATGTTGATCATCATCATCTGGAGGCCCATTTTGCTCTTTGTTCTGTGTTGTCGTTTTGTGCTTTGTTTCCCTCTTCATTTTGAACTCAGTTCTTTACACATAGTGCAAACTCTTTTGCAAAAAGGGCACACTCAACGACATTCACCCAGAAATAAAAATGCCATACGTAATTTTTGTTTACCCATCCCTAAGAGATTCCCTTCATTTCTAGTCAACTAAGAATCTTAGTGCTTAGCATAAGTTTTTTCTTGAATTCTATTACTGTTTTGGCTTCCAAAAGGAAACAGGAAAGTTGTACTCCACGCAGTAAATGCACAAATAGAAAAAAGTGAGGATGAAAGGATAGTCCTTCCTTAGGAACACACAATCTTTATTGGAGAATCACATAAGAACATAAGATCATAAGCAGTGCCTCTGCCAGGTCAGACCACAGGTCCATCCTGCCCAGCAGTCCGCTCCCGCGGTGGCCCAAAAACAGGTCAAGACTTGTCTGAATCATCAGAAGGGGCTCCCTTGCCACCTTGGTTTCTCATTTAAGTCCTGCCTTCCTATCAAAGTCCTAGCCCTCCGGTCTTGCACATGCACGACCAGGTTGGTTTATACTCATTTCCTGGTTAACTTCCTATACTTGTGTTACATCCCAGCTCCTCCCTCAGTATCCCACGATCCCTTTATCCCTCAGGAATCCATCCAATCCCTGTTTGAATCCTTGTACCGTACTTTGCCTGATCACTTCCTCCGGTAGCGCATTCCAAGTGTCCACGACCCTTTGGGTGAAAAAAAACTTCCTTGCATTTGTTTTGAACCTGTCTCCCTTCAGTTTCTCAGAATGCCCCCTCGTATTTGCTGTCCCCTTCAGTCTGAAGAATCTGTCCTTATCCACCCTCTCTATGCCCCTCATGATCTTGAAGGTCTCTATCATATCTCCCCTGAGCCTCCTTTTCTCCAGAGAGAAGAGCCCCAGCCTATCCAGCCTCTCGGCGTATGAGCAGTGTTCCAGCCCTCTTACCATTTTCGTTGCTCTCCTTTGGACTCTCTCAAGTACCGCCATGTCCTTCTTGAGGTGCGGCGACCAATACTGAACGCAGTATTCCAGATGTGGACGCACCATCGCTCGATACAATGGCATGATGACTTCCCGTGTTCTGGCTGCTATGCCCTTCTTTATGATGCCCAACATGAAATGGATTACAACTCAGCTCAACATGGCCAGTGTTTCAACACATACCGAATATACTTGAATATAAACCAAGATTTTGGGGCCAAAAAATGGTCCAAAGTTGGGGGTTTCAGTTTATATTCGAGTCTTCACTTGAGTACTTCTCTAACTACTGTAGTTAAAAAAAATAACAACATTTAAACCTACTGGGAGTCTGGCTGTAGGGAATAGAGTTGCAGGTCAGTGGCAAGCCCAGCATGCAGGCATGTAGCTAATTCCTCCCGCCACTGGCCATGGCAGTCCTCCATGCTGTTTGCCGGCCAGCATACCCTCTCCCCTCTTTCCTCCAACACCTCATCTCTCTTTCTCTCTCCCTCCACCTCCATCCAAAATCTCTCCCCACCACCTTTTATCATTTGCTTCTTCCAACTCTACCTACCCAAGGTTCTGGGGAATGAAGTCACGGGTCAGAGGCAGGTCTGTCAGGCAGACAAGCAGTGGCTGCGGCAGTCCTCCATACTGTTTGCCGGCCACCGGGAGGAGGGGAAAATGAGGAGTCAGCAGTACATCTGGATTGCAAGCAGCCCTTCCTTCAGTCCCAGTCCTTCTAAAACCCTCCACCTCCATCCAAAATCTCTCCCCATCACCTTTTATCATTTACTTCTTCCAACATTACCTACCTGGGGCTCTGAGAAATGGAATGACAGGTTAGGGGCAGGTCCAACATGCAGGCAGGCAGCTAATTCCTCTCGAGAGGAAAGCAAGAGAGAAGGTACTGGAAGGGGGAGAGAGGGAGGAGTTAGCTAAAAACAAACAAACAAACAAACCTGGAGAATAATAGGATAAGGGAGATGGAAAGCTGTAAATAGAAACAGACAGAGATGCAGAAAAATAAATGGAGGAAAACTGAAAGGAAAAGGTTTAAAGTCAGAGATGGGTATAGGAGAGGAAGTGAAGACAAGAAGGAGAGATGAGGCAGATAGACTGCAGACCATGGAAAGAAAATTAAGAAAAGACAGATGAAAGCAGAAACTGGAAACTGGAATAAACATGAATAAAATTGCCAGACAACAAAGGTAGAAAATAAATAATTTTATTTTTAATTTCATGGACAGAAAATGCAGTTTTACTGTAAATTTGCACTGCTTTCTTTTTATATTCCAGAGTGCTGTTTCTCTTTCTCTGGTGTTGAACTGCACATCTTCCCAATCTTGAGGTTTAAGTTTGATTTTTGTCTACATGCCATCTACTATCCCTTCCTCTCCCTTAGAGATCAAATGCACTTATCCCAAGCTTTCTTGAATTCAGATGCACTTTTCGTCTTTACCACCTCCACCGGGAGACCGTTCCACACATTCACCATCCTTTCTGTGAAAAGTATTTTCTGAGGTGACTTCTTAGTCTGTACCCTTATTTAGTGGTTAAAGCTACAGCTTCAGCACCCTGAGGTTGTGGGTTCAAACCCACGCTGCTCCTTGTGACCCTAGGCAAGTCACTTAATCCCCCCATTGCCCCAGGTACATTAGATAGATTGTGAACCCACTGGGCCAGACAGGGAAAAATGCTTGAGTACCTGAATAAATGCATGTAAACCATTCTGAGCTCCTTTGGGAGATTGGTATAGAAAATGGAATAAATAAATAAATAAAATATCTATCACCCCTATCCTACCTTTCCTCTAAAGCAGTGTATCTCAAACTGTGTGTCAAGGCACACCTAGTGTGCCTCCTGAGATTTCATGTGTGCCGCGGTACACTGGGGAGGAGAAGATGTGCCAGCACCAGCTGACTGCCTACAGGACGTGCCTCTCATGGCGAGAGGCACATCCTGTAGGCAATCAGTGGGCGCCAGCACCTATCCTTCTCTCTGGCCCTCTTCCCTTCTGGCATCCCTCACTGGCATCTCAGGGCCTGCCTGGAGGGCCTTCACACACACGCAGACATCGACATGATGATGTCACGCATGCATATGATGTCATCACGGCGATATCCGCGCACTTCTAGGTGCCTCGTTCCATGGCCAAAACCTTTACTATGTCGTGGCTCGAGAAAGTTGGCGGGACATTGCTCTAAAGTATACATATTTAGATCTTTAAGTCTGCCTCATATGATTTATGACAAAGACCACTGACTATTGTAGTAGCCTTACTCTGGACCAGTGTTGTTCAACCGCTGGTCTGCGGATTGGTGCCAGTCCACAGAAAATTCCTGCCAGTCTGCGCAGGGACGGCGAGATTGATGTGCTGAAATTTCCTTCTGGTTCGCGTAGGGCTGGCGAGATCATGGGGAGCCTCCAACAGTGGCTTTCTCCCCTCCCAGCAGCTCTCTGTACTTGCCAGCGCAGTGATTCACTTCAGCAGCCTTGGGGCTTTTGCTGAGTTGCGGCCCGTCTCTGATGATGCAACTTCCTCTTTCCTCAGAGGCGGCATGATCCATCAAAGGACCCAAGGCTGCCAAAGTGAATCGCTGCAGCAGGCAAGTACTGAGAGCTGCTGGGAGGGGAGCAGAGGGAAGGGGAGGAAGCCACTGTTGGAGGCTGGGAAGCTGCTGGACAACAGAAATAAAGGGAGAGCTGCTCCTGGAGGGAGGGAGAAGGAAAGATGCTGCTGGGAGGGGAGGAGGAAAAGGGAAGGGAAGATAATTACTGCTGGACAGGGGAGGAGGAAAAAAGGAAGGATACAGCAGGGAGATTAGAGGAGGGGAAGGAGTCAGGGTGGAATGGAGAGATCAGATAAGGGAAAGGGGAGAGACTGAGGAATGAGAAAGTAGAGAGAGATTGATGCTGGGAAGGGGGTCAGCAGAGAAATAAGGAGAGAGGGAAAAAGATGCTAGATCTGGTGTAGGAGAGATAAAAATGAAGACAGCAGTGAAGCTGGAATGAATCATGTAAAAAGGAGAGAGGGGGCGCAGGCTGGATAGAAAGGAGGGAGAGGGGCATAGAAAGAAGGCATATGGAAGGAGGAGGGGCAGATGCTAGATTGAAGAGACAGGGAGGGTAGACGCTGGAAGGAAGAGAGTGAAAAGAAGATGAAAGCAGAAACCAGAGACAACAAAATGTAGAAAAAATAATTTTATTTCTATTTTGTGATTAGAATATATCAAATTTAAAATATGTATCCTGCTAGAGCTGGTGTTAGATATAACTGGGGACTGCAAAGCCCAGGCAGTGCTTCTTTAGCTTCCAGCTGGCTTAGGGCTCTCTCTGACCAGGGGGCTGTTGCCCTAATTGCGCTCCCCTGACACTATTCCTGTCATGTGTGACTGCGGTATTCTGTTTGCATAATATTTCTGTGTAGCATTCTGTAATAATTTGGCTTATTCAGTTTTCTTGATAGAGGGGATATATGTGAAGGGGAAGGGAAACAGGGGTTTTGTTGATCCTTGTGCTGTATTATTTGTATTTATAAAATTACAATTGTACAGAATATTGCTTCTTTTTATACTTTAATAAAATGCTTTCAATATAAAATCATAACTGAGGCTAGTGCAAATGGGATCAGATGGTTTGTGGGGACCGAGCTCGCGGAAATGGGGTGGAAATGTTTTTTTTTAATTTCAGTCTTAGTAGTTTGCCGGTCCACAAAATAATTTTTTTATTTCCGCCAGTCCATAGGTGTAAAAAGGTTGAAGAACACTGCTCTAGACCGAATCCATCTTGTTTTTTTAAATAATTTTGAAGGTGCGGTCTCAAGAATTGTACACAGTATTCTAAACGAGGTCTCATCAGAGTCTTATACAGGTTCATCATTACTTCCTTTTTCCTATTGGCCATGCCACTCCCTATGCACCTAAGCATCCTTCTAGCTTTTGCTGTTGCCTTTTCTACCTGTTTTATCACCTTAAGATCATTACATACGATCACACCCAATTCCCACTCTTTTCTTCACCCCTTAAACCAGTGTTTCCCAATGTGAGGCCCATGCCCCACAGGGGGGCAATTTGATTGTTTATGGTGGGCAATTCGAAATTAGAATTTTACGGAAATTGATCCAGGTTAGTTTCATTTACACCTGTTGATATATTCTTTATTAAAAGATATTACGCAGATATCAATGGATACAGATTAATTTAACTTGGTTATTTTTGTAAAAGTTTAATATTAGCGGAAACCGAAATCAAATATCCACATACAACCAAATGTACAAGAAAACTATTGTTACCGTTTCCATCTTCATATTTAGCTAAATGTGGATTTAGTGCCATAAATGATTTGCTGCTAAAAAAAACCTGTTTTGGTATAACACAACGGGGAGACTTGAGACTGAAGCTAATTAAATTGGAACCTAACATAAAATCTCTTTGCAGCAAGTAGCAAGCACAAGGATCTCACTAAATTTAAATAATAAATAATTACTAATAATTAAAATAATATAGCAAAATCTTTCATTCAAATTATTTTGTACTTGAATTTCGGTTCTCCATTATATGTTTGAAAATTTACTTACTGTGTTTGCTCAACAATTTCCTAGTGATTTCTTCCTAAAACTTATCATTTAAGTTTCTTTAGTAAACAATTCAATTTTTGAATATTAAAGATTATGTATATGTTACGTAGGGGGCATAAGAATTTGAGAAAGGCTTAGGTGGGGCATAGCACAAAAAAGGTTGGGAAACACTGCCTTAAACTGTATTGTTCCCTTGGGGGGTTTTTTGTTGTTGTTTTTTGGAACCCAAATGCATTACTCTGCATTTCATAGCATTAAACTTTAGCTGCCAAATTCCAGACCATTCTTCAAGCATTGCCTGCTTCTTCATGTTATCCATATCTTCAGGGGTATCTGGATGATACCAAAATCTGCAATAGGATAAAGAGGCAAACCTTACCAGATGGTCCTTTAGCAATATCACTTACAAAAATGTAAAAAAAAGACAAACTAACCTAACAACCGGCCCAAGAAGAAAACCTTGCAGCATACCACTGCTAACATTCCTTTCCTTACAGTGAACCTCCTTCCTTTGGGGCCCTACCAAGAGCACTTAGTTTATTTATTAGATGCCTGTGTCAAAGCCGGAAAATTCTCAGGGATTTTCCCTAGAAGTATGCTCCTCTAGCTCAAGTTTCTAGACCTTTTAAGTCTCTCCTATGGGATTCCTACATAGTCTTCCAGAAATAGAAAACTGTTGAGCCTAAAAAATATGACCAAATTACCCCAATTGAATTGTATTGGCTGCCAGTGGTAGTGAAAATTGATTTTAATGTTTTAATGTAGATTTTTTAATGATGAAGAGCTAGATTGCCAAGTTATTTGATGACAATATTGGAACCATATGAACCAATGAGGACATTACAATCTTCTCAACAGTGTTTGCTGAAATTGCCGTCATTGATAGAAATGCAACTGTGAAGTACACCAAGAATGACATTTAGCTATAGTGAGCCAAAACTTCAATTCATTACCCTTTCCACTGAGAATTGAAGAAAATTATGGACATTATTGTAAGCTGGAGAAGTCATGCCTTTTTGTGATATTTATAGTGTATCTTAAGTTATCTATTGTGAGTGGAACTGAGTAAGATGCAAATATGGGAGTTGGGGGAATAACTCGGTGATTGTGATAGTTTATTGTAATTGTCTAGATATTGCAAAATGTAAAGCAAACAATCACATTTGGATAAATAATCATAAATATTTAATGCCACCATAGTTGAGGCTGTAATTTTATGAAACAAGGCCATGGTAATCTAGCTCCAAGGCCGGCATTAGGGGGTTATGACCAGGACAATTTTCCTGGGCCCATGCCTTTGGGGACCCTAAGCCTGCCCAAAGCTAAAGAAAACACAGACTGGCAATAGACTTTGGGGTCCTCTTTCAAATTCCTTTGCTGGGCCCCAGCATGTCTTCCAGTCTGTCTAGCTTTTTCACCAAAGCCACCAGGCTTACAGTGTATTAGCATGAAAAATATAGTAGCACTTGGATTTGATGTAAGAAATGAGACCTCAGTAAATTATAGTGTACCTGGGTTTTTGAAAGGGTCTAGATTACCCCAAGTCCAACATGACCCAGATACCACATATTCTTTTCTTTCTACATCTTCCAATTAATTGTTCTATATTGAATTTCAAAAATTAAATTGTACAATATGGATTTTTCTGGAATTATTTGTAATTTTACACACAGTTCCGCATCCTTTCAACCTCCTGTCTTGTTCTAGAATCTAGATATTATTTTCTACTGAAAATGTCTTTTATGCATTATCCTCCAGATTCTATAAAGATTACCCACATTTGGGTGCAGATTCCAGGCTGATGCCCAAAATAGTTAATTAATGGGTTCCAATGATTTAATTATTGGACCAAACAAGCACTTTCTTGGCACTAATTATGATTTGGGTGCCGATCTGGCTATGCACTATTTTGTAGAAAACCAGAAACAAGAGGCAAAAGAGATGCCAGAATATTAACCAAGGGAACTCTTTATTAAGTCAATAAAATGAAAGTCATAAAAATAGATGCATTCTATAGTATAATGTTCATCTTGATATGAGTACAACTGAGTCTAGGTCACACCTAGATGTCCAAACAGGGATCCCGGTTTCGGCATCTGTAGATGCCTTCATCAGGGGATGAATGGACATTGCCGTGAGTGAGGGACTGCAAAAACCGGCAGGACACTGACAACAGTCAAAACACAATGAGAGCGTCTGTGAGGGCAAAAACGTGCCAAAAAAGTAAAAAATAGTGTTTTTGCCCTCATAGACGCTCTCATCGTGTTTTGACTGTTGTCAGTGTCCTGCCGGTTTTTGCAGTCCCTCACTCACGGCAATGTCCATTCATCCCCTGATGAAGGCATCTACAGATGCCGAAACCGGGATCCCTGTTGGGACAATCTAGGTGTGACCTAGACTCAGTTGTACTCATATCAAGATGGACATTATACTATAGAATGTGTCTATTTTTATGACTTTCATTTTATTGACTTAATAAAGAGTTCCCTTGGTTAATATTCTGGCATCTCTTATAGCCAATCACATCATTGAAGTATTTTGATTAGAAAATCCAGATTAGACCCGTTTTCATTTCTATGTCAGGTCTATTCATAAAACAACATTCATAAATTGCTTCACTGATTGACAAACCCTATATTAATAAAAGTAAATCCAATCAATCAATAAATTTAAACCATAAGGATGAACTGAATTCAGAAGATCCATGAGTGCAAAAAAGTTTAATATTTGAAAGTTACTAATTTTGCATGTTTACAGAATCATTCTGACATGGATGTTGTTGGGGTTATCATGTTGTTCTTCTTAATTATCAGATCCTTAGGTGGGGTGGGGGGGGGGGGGTAGGAGCCTGAAAGTTAACTGAGGGGGTACAATGCTGAAAGTTTGCCTAGGGCTCTGCTCCTGGGCCATATACAGAGGCGATTACCCTGCAATCTTTTTGGCATGGTAACAGGCTGGGGAACATTAGATAATTAAGCAGGTTTTAGGTAGAGGTGACCTCAGGGTCCAAAGGAGAGAGGTGTATTTGCAAAGATCAGAGCTTCACAAAAGACAGAGGTAGATCATGACTCCACTTAAAGATTTGTTCAATTAATCCCTGAAGACAGGAGTGGTTCTTTGGGATTGGAGAAGAGCGGATGTGGTTCCTCTCCACAAAAGTGGTTGCAGAGATGAAGTGGAAAACTACAGACCTGTAAGCCTCACTTAACCATACCATTCCAACTCTTGTATCCCGCAAATGTCAGCCCGGAATCACTGTGGCTTACACAATATTAGAATTGCTACAGAGACATAGACATCATGCAGGAAAAACTTGGTAAAACTAGAGGACATAAATTGAGGTTGAGGGGTGGTAGACTTAAGAGCAGAATGTTAGGAAATTCTTTTTCACGGAGAGGGTGGTAGATGCCTGGAATGCCCTCCCGAGGGACATGGTTGAGAGGAAAACGGTGATAGAATTTTTAAAAGGCGTGGGATGAACACAGCGGATCTCTAATTAGATGGGCAAACTTTTACGGTCTGAATCCCACAAAGGAGATGGTTTGGAAAGGCTGGAGTGAGCTTCAATGGAAACTCCAGTAGCCGGAACCTAAGGACAGTACCAGGAGGACTTTAAGGTTTATGGCCCAGAAATAACAAAGAAAAAAGACATTTAATTTAATCATGAAACTATAATGCATATAATTACAGGGCAGACTGGATGGACCATTCAGTTCTTTTATCTGCTGTCATTGGCCTGCTATGTGGTCTAATGGAAGTTTGTTTACTGTTCAGTTGATAGAGTTTGGAGTAGAGAGGGCATCTGCTTGCTGATACAGTAAGCCCAATATTTGCTCTTGTAGTTAGGCCCCTGAACTTGTACAGCTAGAGTTGAAAATTAGCTTTAGTAGGCTAAGTTACTGCCTCATCCACTTTTCAGTCACTTAAATGTAGGTTCTCAGCCTGGTTCAGTTATCAAAGGGACCTGTTTATGGCCCTGGCTTCCATTGTTTGGCACCTAAGGTCTTTAAAATTGACTCTGCTATGGATTTTGTGCTTTGGTTTTCATTGAAGGGCATATAGAAGAGAAATCCATATAAGAACTATTTATTGTAGCTGATGATCCAATAGAAATGAGCCAAATCACTGTGAATCTGGAAAAAAGAGTTAGAGCAAATTGACAGACTAAATAGGAGAAAATCACCAGGGCATGATAATAATCAGGCCAGTATTTAAAGGAACTCAAATATGAAACTTCAGATCTGCCACTAGTAATGTGTAACCAAATTTGCCTCTGGATGGTAGCCAATATAATGACAATTTTAATAAAGGGCTCCAGAGGTGACTTAGAAAACTGCAGATCAGGAAGCCAGATGTAGATTCTGGGTAGAATGGTAGAAGCTATTCTTAAGAAAAATGTATTGGGCATAAGAATTATCATGGTTTAATGGAAAAGAGTTGGCCTGGATTTAATAAAGTGAAATCTTGCCTTACTAATCTCCTAAAATCTGAGGAAAAAGTCATCATTAAATGACAGAAAGTGAGAGGGAAGTGTGTAGACCCAGTCTTTCATTCACTCCTCCCCCTCACATTTTTTTTCCTTTAATGCCCCTCAAAGAAACTCCATCTACTGAAGGAATGCTATAGGACTCCTGGTGCTTCCTGCATAGTAGGGTGCATGACTGAGTGGGTGAGTAGGATGTGTGTGGGTGTGTGACTGGATGGAAGTATGAATAAGTGTCTCAGTAGATTGTGGAGAGGCCCAGTCACTCTTCTTTCATTCTCAACTCCCTGCCTATATGCTGCCTTTTCCCCTTCATTTTCTGTCCATTCTTGCCCCCGTCTCCTTCTATCCTTCCACTACCTTCACCTGCTATCCTTTTAGCTCTTGATGCTGGGGAGGTGCTTCAGGGGTTCTGGCAGGAAGGAGTGGGCATTCCTCCTGCCTATTGCAGTTGGGGGGGGTGCTTCGGGGGTACCAGCAAGAGTGAGTGGGCATCCCCCCTGCCGCAGCCACTCAGCTGATTGCAGCAGGGGTATTTCCCCCTGATCAGCTGAGGTGGCAGGACTCCCCGAAGTTGCAGCTTCGGGGAGTACTGCCGGCTCAGCTGATTGGGGATAACTTCCCCTGCCGTGATCAGTTTATGGCTCCTGTGGCCTGACTTTAGGATTCCACGGCGGCATAGATAGGTGGCTGAAATGTAGGCTTTTGCCCACCTAACGCCTCTTCCAACATTGGCCACACCTATTTTTGTATTCTGCGGTCTAAAGCGGTTACCTAGCCACTGTAGGTGTCTTTATGCACTTCAACACTGCTGTTTTTTGCCATTTCTGACAATGTTTTTCAATTAACTTAGGCGTTGGTAGGCACCCTGCTGATGCCTAAGTGTAGGCGCTAGTTGTAGAATTTCCTTGTTAATACACTATTAATTTTATTAATTTGTTAAAATTTTAACTAGTACAGTTAAATTTTTAAACTCTTACCAAAAGTTTTAACTCCCTCTGTTGTCCAACATTGCATTCTCTCCCCTTGCTTACCCTTCTCCAGCCTCCCCACAGTTACATTAACAGGCCTGGCTCTTCATAAGGTCACCGGCAGAGGCAGCAATTCCCACACACTGTCTGTGGCTTAGTCACAATCCTTCCCTTTACTGTGTCCTGTCTCGCCCCAACATAACTTCCTAGTTCACCTTTGCATGTTGTGATTTAGGGCTCCTTTTACTGAGCTGCGCTAGCGGTTTTAGAGCGCGCTTAGCATGCGCTACATTGCCGCGGGCACTAAAAACGCTAGCGCAGCTTAGTAAAAGGAGCCCAGAGTGTGATTAATTGTGTAATTAAAATTTTTAATTGCACAATTAATCACGATTAACATTTTTGAAGGTTCAAGCCAAATATGTGGATAAGGGTTCATCAGTTGATACAATATACTGTATCTGGATTTTATTTGCACTTGATTTGCTGCTTTAATCAATGACTCAAAATGGATTACAATAACACCCACTAAAATATACAATAATATTTTAAGGTATCTGGCAAAGATCATGAGACACTTCTGAGGAATTAAAAAGTCATGGAATAGGAAGCAATGCTCTATTGTGTATTGGAAACTGCTTATAACTTATTCATTGATGATCTGGAAAAGGAAGTAATTGGTGATGTAAAAGTATTTGCAGATGGCACACAATTATTCAAAGCAATTAAACCAGAAGTAGAAAGTGATGATTTGCAGGAGAGCCTTTTGAGACTGGGAGACAGGGTGTCTAAATTGAAAGTTAAATTTGCACTTATCCACATTAAAGTGAAGAGAAACGGGGAACAATGCTGGAAATATAGAAACAAATAGAATGACTGCAGATCAAGTCAAGATGGCCGACCCAGTCAGCTTAGTCAGAGTTTAGCCATAAGCTCCACAATGCCTTTTTCTTCCTCTGTGCTTGTCCCATGCTTTCTAGAATTTGGATATTGTCCTTATTCTTCACTGAGAGGCTGTTATATGCATCTTCCACATTTCTAAAAAGAGAAATATTTCCTTAGATTGTTCCTGACTCTATTCCCTTTCAAAATTATCCTGGACCCTTGTTCCAGAGCTTCTACATCACTGATGTGAATTTATGAATCGCCTGTTTACTCTTTCCAAAAATACTAGGACTAGAGGGCATGCGATGAAGCTACTAAGTAGTAGATTTAAAACAAACCAGAGATAATATTTCTTTACACCACGTGTAATTAAACTCTGGAATTCGTTACTGGAGAATGTGGTGAAATCAGGTAGCTTAGCAGGGTTTAAAAAGGTTTTGATAATTTCCTAAAAGAGAAGTCCAAAGGCCATTATTGAGATGTCCTGGGGAAATAAAATCAGGTACTTGGGCCCTAGGTTGACCACTGTTGGAAAAAGGATACTGAGCTTTTTTAGTGTTGTAGTCTAAGTTTTCGATGATGTGTTCATCCAGTATCATTCAACCAATGATGCTGTTTTTAACGTTTTCACTTTTCTTCTTAATAAATATCATGCACTGTGAGTGCTTAATTCTATCAAGGAGCATTGTATATTAGCGTGTCTTTACGTTTTAACTTTCATTTCTTATTCTGTATAATTTAACATTACGCATGTGAGTGTTTAGTGCCATCAAGTCACATTTTTTTAGAGTCACTTAAGTTATATATATAATGCACTGTATGGATATTATATAATGTGCTAAATAAACATATTTTTCTACATGCGGTAATATCTTTTCACATGTATGCCTACTGGAGGACAGTGGATGCACTTGTTATAATTATGTTTTAGTCTCCACATTTAATCTGCACAACGCAGACATATATTTTATTGCTGCCATTTTATTTTTATGTAATTTTCAATAATTTGCACTTTCACCATTTAGTGCTTGTTCAATAAAGTTGTAATGTTTGTGTCGTTAGTTTCAGTTTCTCTCACCGCTTTTTTTTTCTTCTGTCTGCTCCGATTTGGAAATTTTATGATAATTATGATACATTAATCCATATTTCAAGACATGTGTGTCATCAATTCATTCACCGTTTTTACAACTATGCTCTCATATTTATATTTTTGAGTCTGTTTTGGTTATTGTTGTCACCTTCACATTTTGTATCTTATTTCACACACTGTTCATTTTTAGGGATAAAGTGTGAATGATTGACCAATGGGTCTATATTAGTTTATTTATATTTTTTCATTTTTATTATTTTTCCTTTTTTTCTCTTTCATCTTGGTGTTTACAGATTTCTTATTATGTCTTATGTTTGATATTGTGAGTCATATATGACACTTTTTTCATGTCAAGTGATCCATATAGATTCACGTCATCTGCATACAGATTAGGTAACGTTGCTTCTCTCTTTTTACCTACATTTGCTTACTTCTATATATTTATAAATGTTCCAACATTGCTAATATTTTTGTATTATTTTATAATTAGTCATTTTAATTGGTGTACATAGTAAACGGTATATATGTTTTACTTTTTTTGTATGATTTCATGTATTTTTACATTATCATTTTGTATATTTTTAAGCACATTATCTGCTATACAGATTATGTTAGTTTAGTTTTTGTTGTTTTTGTTTTAGACTCCAGATGCAGGCCTTAGGGGCCGAACCACGAATTGTGTCATGTCATTTGTTTGTTATATAATAGTGTCATCCTTTTGTTATAATAATAAATCCATTTTGTGTGTAAATCCATCCGGATTTTTGTCTCCACTGCTGTTGCGTTGTGTTGCTTTTGATCTGAAGTAGATTTTGGTCTTCTGTTTTGGTGTCGTGTGGCAACAACTACCTATGATTTCTGTAGGATTTGTTTTAACATTTTATGAAGCCCAAATGCATAGGCACCTATGCATCTTTATAAAATAGGCTTCAAATAGGCATCTATTTGCTTTCTCATTCCAGGCAACCTGTTATAAAATTAGATTATCCAAACCTTTTTACCCCTTTTTTTAGATATTGATTCCTCATGACTGCTGACTTCTGAGAACCTGCCCATAAATGTTTGTATAGGCCTTTTTTGGCATTGATTTTTATTGATGATTTTCTGAGGATTTGTTTACTTATGTTTACATGTTTTTATTTTGTTTTACAAACTTATGTATGTAATATCATGTAAACCATTTAGGCCTTAGATGGTATAGAAATTTTTTTTAAATAAATAAAGGTTAGACAGCAGAGTCATCAGAACTTTCCTGAGTTCCTTCAATACCCTCAGTTGTACCCCATCTAGCTCCACTGATTCTGCTTCATTTTCATTCCTATTTTGGTTAGTTTTCAGAAAGCAGAAATATCCTCATCAGTCTCATATATTCCTCCCCTTCACCTATGAGGTCACTTATTCAGAACACAGCAATTAAAATTATTTTTAATACAAAAAAATATGATCATGTTTCCCCCCTTCTGACCAAGGCACATTGGCTACCAGTAGAACATAGAATCAGCTTTAAAATCTTTTTTTTTTAAATTCTTTATTCATTTTTATAATTTACATCAAGTGTAACAAAAAGTAACATCATTTTAACTTAAATATATCACTTGAAATTCTATAATTAATCATACTCAATATATTTTATCCCATTCCCTCCTAGCTCTTCAATAAATCATAACACATATATCATATAATAAAGACTTTCATTTCATTCAAAGCACCTAGTGAATATTCAAAAAATTACCCCCTCCCTCCCCATTATTTCATTTGTACTAACCAGGGAAATGATATTTATTCATTGTAATAATTTGTTAAATGGCCGCCACACATCTTGAAATTTATTAAAATCTATGAAACAAACTTGGTTCTTTTTGTTACATCGTTCTTTTTGGACCCCAGTTGGGTTGAATAAATTAGATAATTCTAGGTCTAATAGCTGCTGGCACTGTCACCTAGACATAGGAACATTAGACCATCTATTGTTTTACTGCCCTAGAATTTTGATTTTTTTGGAAATCAATTTGGGGAAAAATTAATAATATTTTAAATTCTGAGATTCCTTTAACTTATGAAATAATAATTTGTGGTACTATTTTGCATATTAAAGATCCCCTAGATAAATATAAAAGACGTCTCTTTTTAATTATGACAAGTACAGCTATACAACTGATTACAAAAAACTGGAAAAACTGGGATCGTCTCAACTTTACATTCCGGTGGGCAAGTTTATGTCTAATATATAAATATGAGAAAATGAATGCTACTGTATTAGGGAATAATGAAAATTTTAAATTAATTTGGGGCCCATTGACGTCCTTTGTAGAATCTCTGTAGTTATGGTTTGTTATTAGATAATATGCACATCCAGGGAGGGGGAGGGATGGGAGGTAAATAAGGTTGGAAAATTGTTGGGAAAGTTTTGATGGGGGAGGGGAGGGTATTAATAAGCTTGAATATTTGAAAAATTTTAAGTGATGTCTATATTGTAAAATAAATAATTTACTCTGTATTTCACTTATTGTATATGTTTTAAAAATGAATAAAGAATTTTTAAAAAAAGAAATTTATTAAAATTTCCTTTCTGAAGAGCTAATGTTCTTTCTATTTTATAAATATGACACACCAAAAACTATAGTTTAATCTACTCCAATTTTTCCAATTGCATGTTATTTGTTGTATGGTGACTCCTGTTAAAATAAGTAAGAGTTTATTATTTTTGGAAGATATTTGGCTTTTAGCCCTCATAGACATGCCAAATAATACTGTATCATACGATAATGCCACATAATTTTCTAACAAACTATTAATTTGGCCCCAAGTTGATTTCCAGGAAAAATCTTATTATTTACATTTAAAACTCACCTAAGTAACCAGTCAGAATTTATCAACAGACTTCTTATCCCATAAAGCCCATCTAAAACTCTTCACTCTATGACTCAGAACCTTCTCACAATTACATCTTTAAAGCATATTAATACAATGAGATCTAATATCTTCGCTGTTACCGCACCCTCCCTCTGGAATTCCATACCTAATTACTTACGAGAAGAAACATCCTTAAATCAAAACTAAAAACATTCCTGTTTTGCGATACTTTTGGGCCGTAACTGTCCTTATAAGGACAAAATACATTTCTTCCACTGTAGTCTTTCCCCACCTATTATCTGTCCCTTTTTTGTTTTTCCTCCGAACATCGTAGTTCTAACCCACTTCCCTTTTGTCAGCATTCGTCTTATTGTTTTAGCTGCTCATTGTACTAACAATCCCTAGTGATGCCTCTCAATCATTTTTATAACCTTGTTTTACTCTCAATGTACTTTGTATAATCTTTTTATTATTGTACACCGCTTAGAGGTCTGATTAGGTGGTATAAGAAATTTTAAATAAACTTGAAACTTGATTTAACTGTGACAGCTATTTTTATTTGCACCTTTGCTTTCCTGATTGCTTTACTTGTCTTCTTCTTTCTGGAATTTCTTGTAGTTTATAACGCCTAACTTCTTTTTGCTTACCTTTGTAGCTACTTTAGAAAACCATAGTGACCTCCTTTTCCTCTTTACTTTCCTATCAAAGTATTTGGTAGTCTTTAAAATATCTCCTTTCAGTTTTGCTTCTCCCAGATGGTCCCATTCCGTTAACTACTACATCCGTCTTTGGAATTAACTTTTAACATTCAAAATTTTTTCCATTTTTTGCTTTCTTCTCAAAATGTACTTTTCTATGTCTTATCTTCACCTCCTATCTCTCTCCTCTCCCTTGTTCTTGCATTTCTCTCTCCTTCCCTCCCTCCTCCCCCTGGGTTCAGCATCTCTCTCCTTCCCTCCCTTCCCCCAGTGGTCTGAATCCCCCCTCCCAGTAGTCCATCTCTCTCTTTCCTTCCCCCCACTTCCTACAGGCTGGCATCTCTCTCCTGTCCTTCCCACAGACTGGTTAAGTTTCAAGTCCTGTGGATTACAGGACTGGAGGCAACATGGATTCACTAGAGGTAGGTCTTCTCAGACAAATCTGATCAATTTCTTTGACTGGGTGACCAGAGAATTGGATAGAGGATGTGCACTAGATGTGATGTATTTAGATTTTAGCAACGCCTTTGACAGTGTTCCACACAGACGTCTAATAAATAAACTGAGTGCCCTTGGGATGGGTCCCAAACTAACGGGCTGGGTCAGGAACTGGTTGAGTGGAAGGCGACAGAGGGAAGTGATCAATGGAGATTGCTCTGAAGAAATGGATGTTACCAGTGGTGTGCCTCAAGGTTCTGTTCTTGGGCCTGTTCTTTTTAATATTTTTATAAATGATATTGCTGAAGAGTTGTAGGGTAAGATTTGCATCTTTTTTGGATGATACCAAAATCTGCAATAGAGTAGACATGCCAGATGGTATGAAGAAAGACCTGGTGAAGCTTGAAGAATGATCTGAAATTTGACAGCTAAAATTTAATGCTAAGAAATGCAAGGTCATGCATTTGGGCGGCAAAAACCCAAGGGAACGGTACAATGAAGAACTCATGTGCAAAACGGAAGAACGGGACTTGGGTGTGATTGTATGTGATGATCTTAAGGTGGCCAAACAGGTTGAAAAGTTGACGGCGAAAGCTAGAAGGATGCTAGGTTGCATAGGGAGAGATATGGCAAATAGATAAAAAGGAGGTATTGATGCCTCTGTATAAGACTCTGGTGAGACTTCATTTAGAATATTGTGTACAATTCTGGAGGCCGCACCTTCAAAGAGATATAAAAGGGATGGAGTCAGTCCAAAAGAAGGCTAAAATGGCTTGTGGTCTTCGTGATAAGGCATATTGGGACAGACTTAAAGGTTTCAATCTGTATACTTTGGAGGAAGGGTGGGAGAGGGGAGATATGACGAGTCATTTAAATACCTACGTAATATAAATATGCATGAGTTGAGTCTCTTTCATTTGAAGGGAAACTTTGCAATGAGAGGGCATAGGATGAAGTTAAGAGGTGATAGGTTCCGGAGTAATCTGAGGAAATACTTTTTTATGGAAAGGGTGGTAGATGCGTGGAAGAGGTGGTGGAAACAGAGACTGTGTCTGAATTCAAGAGGGCCTGGGATAGGCACGTGGGATCTCTCAGAGAGAGAAAGAGATAATGGTTACTGTGGATGGGCAGGCTAGATGGACCATTTGGCCTTTATCTGCAATCATGTTTCTATGTTTCTCTCCTCCCTCCCGCAGTCCAGCGTATCTCTTTCTCCTCTTTCTCTTCCATTCCCTTGTCTGGCATCTCACCTTCCCTCCCCCTTCCAATGGTCTGACAACTCTCTCCTTCCTTTCATAACCCTTCTCTGGATCTGACATCTTTCCCTTCCTTGAGTCATTCCCCCTCCCCCCAGTGCAACATTTCTCCCTTCCTCCTTTCTGCCCCCTGCAGTCTAACATCTCCCCTCCATTCCTTCTTTCTGGCCCCCCTCCCAATCCAACATTTCTCTCTTCTTTCCCTCCACAAGTCCAACATTTTTTTCCCTCTGACTCCTACACACTTCCTCTTCTCTGGTCCTCATTCCCTTCCCTAACCAGCATCTCTCTCTCTCTCTCTCTCCCTCCAAGCATCCAACTTTTCACTGTCTGCTCTCCCCTCCCTTCCCCTGAGTGTGACATTTTTCCATCTCTCCTTTCTGCCCTCCCCATCCAACATCTCTCCCTCTCTCTCTCCAACACTTTCTGCCTCCTGCATGCTTTCTCTCTCCTCGTCCCTTCCCTAGAGTATGATATCCCTGCTTCCCACACCCCACAGTCATATCTCCCCAATCCAACTGACAACTAACATGCTCTCTCCCATTCACCATCTCTTCCTCCTCTCCACCCCATGTCCATTTCTCCCTCTCTCACCACTCTCAGCCCTCCTGCAACATTTTTTTCTTCCTTCCTTCCCTCTCTCCATTAACTCAACCCCAGCCCTACTCACAACTAACCTGTTCCTTCCCTCATGCTCCAATGGGTTAGCATGATTCCTACATGCTGCCTGCTAACTCAGAATCCTCTCCTCTGTCATGTACTGTCCAGGAAGAAACAGGAAGTTCTGACTGAGGGCAGGACCTGTCAGAAGCTTCCGGGTTAGTGGCAAGCAGTATGTAGGAATTGCTGCCACTATCCCTTTGAAGCAGCAGAGTAGTGTGGTAGAAGCAGGGAGGGTGGGGGGGGGGGCATCAGTGCCGACAATAGCTCCACCAGCAGGTTGAGGAGGAAGGAGGACAGGAGACCCAAGCACTGCAGTGCATCCCCCACCGGCAGTTCATGTACCCCTAGGGAAATGCGTACCATGTGTTGAGGACCTCTGACCTACATAATAATGTGCTAGAGCACTGAAACCAGTGTTAGATTGAGTTAAGGAGCAAATAATGTAGGATAGTGCCCTATGGCAGCTAGATAATTGCTCCTTAAATCTTAGCTGTCAAATTCTGAGTTTCAAAAAAGTTTGGTCAAGTTTCTGGAGGACAAATCCAATTAATAATTATTAGCCAGATAACTTTTCAGATTACACCTCTTATTTTTGGGAGTGAGCAACATTACATTTCCCTATTAGGATGTACTAGGTATGTCCAGTGACATAGACTGGCCGTTGTCAGAGAAAAGATGCCAGGGTCAGTAGATCCAGCACGATACTTGTTTTCTGGAATGCAGCATTTTTTGTAAATTTATGGAAAACTGAAAGCAGTCACAGGGTAGCGCTACTGCTCTGTTAGATTTTCAGAGCATTTATTTCTTCAAGATGGAACCTCCAGTTTCTTTTACAGTTGTTTGCTGACTCCATAAAACTTAAATCCGCCAACTGCCCTGACGTTCATTAACTCTTATCACTTCAGTAGCCTGAAACCAATTACTTAAACATACAGCAATCCTGCTTCTAGCCATCAGCAGTGTTTTCAAAAAGCTAAAATCACTTTTTGTCCTCAAGAAGGAAATGGATGTTTTGTCCTTGTGGAAGTGAATTCAAGGAGAATTTAAAAGGAGAAGGAATTTCCTAGAACTGAAGACAGACGGCTTGATAAAAACAGGTGTGTGTGAAAAACCTGAAAGCATTTTTTTGAAAGTCTTATTCTAGAGTTATCATATGACAGAAGAAAAAGGAGGACAGATTGAGACATCCAGGTTTTATATCCATTTTGGAAGTAAAACCCAGATTTCTTAATCCAACCTCTTTTATTTCTGGAGCCCTATGGTAACCCTAATTCTAGACAATTCAAATATTTCCAAAACCTGGAATGTGAAGTGATTGGATGGATTGTATCCAAGAGGCTCTAAAATCAGATGCCCTGCTGCCTCAAATAAAAGAAATTATATCGTACATCCGGCATAGGGGCATTCTTTGCAGCTGCTGTCATGCTTGCAGGCAATCTTGAAGGAGAAGTAATCTAAGGAAATACTTTTTTATGGAAAGGGTGGTAGATGCGTGAAACAGTCTCCCGAAAGAGGTGGTGGAGACAAAGACTGTGTCTGAATTCAAGAAAGCATGGGATGGGCACATGGGATCTCTTACAGAGAGGAAGAGATAATGGTTACAGTGGTATAGCAAATGGAATAAACCATAAAATGAAAACCCACCTATTTGATACAGCTTTCAATCCTTAACCCTACTCCCCACTGCCCACCAACCCATCCAGCAGCTCCCCTTAACTGTATCCATGACATCCTGTTTGGCTGTCTGGTCTGTTTTAGATTGTAAGCTCTTTCGAGCAGGGACTGTCTTCTCTGTGACTCTGTACAGCGCTGGGTATATTGTAGTACTATACTAGAAACAGTCAGTTCTAATGAGCAAATTTAAGGAAAAGAGACAAATCTCTTTTTCAAGACATCTTAAAATTAAAGCCCTTAAATGCAATTTAACCAGCCAGAAATGGATCCTAGTCATTAAATTGCCTGTTCAGGGCTAACCACTAATTTTCAGCAGCATTTAACCGGTTACTGCCGCTGAAAATAACCAGGTAACGCTGAATTGAAACCCAGCTATTTGGGGGGCATTCTGGGAGTGGAGTCAGCACTTGGCCAGTTAACTGCCAATATTCAGCACTTAACTGACCAAGTAAACCACATGAATGTTTGTTCTATCTTTATGTGATAATCCTTAGCCACTTAAGTGCTGAGGTGCTCTAGTGGTTAGAGCTGCTGCCTCAGCACCCTGAGGTTGCAAGTTCGATTCCAGCCTGCCCCTTGTGATTCTAGGCAAGTCACTTTAACCCTCCATTGCCCCAGGTACCACAGTTAGATTGTGAGCCTGCGGGACAGATAGGGAAAATATTTAAGAGTACCTGATTACTATTCAGTGTATTGTAAACTGCTTTGGACGAATCTCTTCATAAAAAGTCGGTTAATAAATCAAAATAAATTAACTAATTAACTGACTATGGGCTCCTTTTACTAAGCTGCGCTAGCGGTTTTAGGGCACACTTAGCATGCGCTACAATGCCGTGAATGCTAGACGCTAATGCCTCCACTGAGCTGGAGTTAGTTTTTCTACGTAGCACGGGGGTTAGCACACGCTAATCTGCAGCGCGTGCTATAAACGCTAGCGCAGTTTAGTAAAAGGAGCCCTATGTGTTAGCCAGCTTCCCAAACCTAGAAATTCAATGCCGAAGCCCAAACATGGCCTGGCATAGAATTTCCATCTTTAGCATTGTCCGTGGTCAGCAAAACACTGATCTCAGCCAGCTGAAAATTGGGCACAGTAATTTTATAATAAGATGACTATTATTAGGTACTAAATGGTGGGTTTTTTTCAGTCATTTGCATGTGTGCAGCCACATAGGGCCATATTCTATATATGGTACCAATGAGAATGGCGCTTAGCATTATTCTATAAAAGATGTACGTATGTACCTTTTAGAATCATGCTAAGCGGCAGTGTGTGGCATAACTTTTAGGTGCACCCATTGAGGCCAAGGAAAACCAGGCCTATATACCTGTGTCTAACTTGAGTGCACATTGGGCATATTCTATTACTGTGCGCATAAATTTTTAGGAAAGCCCAGATCTGCCCATGCTCCATCCCTGGCCACACCCCCTTTTCAGATTCACACACTAGAACTGGCCCGCAGCACTTTGTAGAATACACCTACCAAGTTGTGCGTGTAATTTCTAATTAGTGCCATCTGTTAAGAGGTGCTAATGCTTTCTGGATCATTCAATATCATTCTATTGGCGTCTTTAAGCATCCCCAGTCGAGGTTGGAATTTCTGCCGAAATCTCTTAATCTACTGATACGCTAATCTGGTTTTGCCATTTACATGTTATGATTCAGTTTTCTGACAAATATTCTTGAGATATTGTTCTTTGTCTTGCCAAACTTGACGTTGAAACACTTGGTTCATTTGTGATACTTTTTCTCTATCACCGGATAGTTTTGCTTGTCTTCTTTCTTCTGCTACTTTTCTGGTTTCTTCTGAGATCCAAAGTGATTTCTTGGCTTTTTTTTTTTTCTTTTTCTTCTGGAGTATTTTGTTAGCTTCATCACTATCAGAAGAAAGAGATCACTAGAGAAGGACATCATGTTTTGGAAGATCGAAGGAATCAGGCGGAGGACAACCTGCAATCAGATGGCTGGACACGTTGAAAACAACCATGGAGATGACGCTGGAGGACCTTTCTGAACTAGCACAAAACCAATTTCTTTTTAGATCATCAAGATTCATCAAGTCGCTAGGACTCAAACATGAGTCGATGGCACCTAATAATAACAATGAAGTGCTAATCGCCAATTATTGGCGTCGATTAGGCTTGTTTAACAATTAAGCTGTGCGTACAAATCGACTGTGCATAATGATTTGTGCGCACAATGTAAAGGCGCCATGTACAGAATGTGGCGACTAACGTGTACACAGGCTCTTTTTCCCTGGTGTAATTATTCATATGTGTTACAAACAATGGTGCATACTATGCTGGTGAGCGTACAAGTGGGTGGAGCATGGGTGGAACGCACAATCACACAAGTAGATTATAAAATGTTGAATAAGAAATGGAGTCTTTACTTAAGAAATTCATGTATTCAATATTCAAGAAATCAAAAAAACTTTTTATACAATGAAAAATATTAAAAAATAAGACTACATCAAATCAAACATATCTTAATGTACAAATACACAAATCTATGTGTGAAAGTGCTCAGTGCCCAAGTCTCCTGCAAATGAACTACAAAGAGTTCAAAAAGGGACCATCATAGCACTCACTATGTCCCTAGTATATCACATAGTGGTCTTATAATCCTACATGTGTGCTACTTCATATACACTTAAAGCCTGATCAATGTACTCACAGTAACCATTCAGTCATATGCATATACATATGTGATTGAGCCACGTACTTATCTGTTATTCTGGCTAGGTCCCACTTCAGTTGGTTTCCAAGTTGGGGTTTACAAATGCGGCTCTGCAGGATGGCATCCTATTATGCGCCATTCAGTGAACTGTGCTCAATAATATCCCATAATCTCTTTAATTTATACAGTAAGATATATTTTTTATTTGATGTAGCCTTATTTTTAAATATTTTTCTTGTATAAAAAGTTTTTTTGATTATAACATATTACCATCAGATCATATTTTGATGTTTCTTCTTTCAGGTTTCTGGTACAATCACTGGTTCTAAGCTCTTTAGACTACTGCAATATTATTTACTTACCTTCATGTAAAAAGAACATCAAAAGGATGTAAATCATTCAGAACACAGCCGTCCAATATTTAACTTGAAAAAATTTGATCACGTAACAAAACATTATCAGATTTTACATTGGTTGCCAATTGAGGCAAGAATATTATTTAAATTTGGCTATACCTAACTACCTTGTTGATCATTTTAAATTTGTTAACAGAAAGCGTCTCATTCGTGATTCCAGACTATTTGCTTTCCCTTCTGTAAAAGGTTGTTTGTATAAATGATTTTTCAGCAGAATTCTAGCCTACTAGGCTGGCTTGTTGGACAAGGGTTTTTGGTAATTTGATATCAAGTTCTAATTCCTATCAAGCTTTTAGAAAATTGTTTAAAAAAATTTATCTATATGATAAATTTTTTTAATAACTGGGATTATAATTCTCTGTGAATGTACAGTGTTTTCCATTGTTAACCACACTGACCTGTGAGGTAGTTGTGGTATACAAGAGAATTAAAGAAGAAAAAGAAATAATTTATGTATATTTAAAAATCTAGACACAGTCATCTACAGCAGCTTTAGGGCTGGTGTAAATGTCAACACCTTTAATGTAGGTGTGGGTTATGCTACACACGCTAGTATTATATAAAGAAATTAGGGGCTCCTTTTACTAAGCTGCGATAGCGGTTTTAGCGCGCGCTAAGCATGCGCAGAATTGTCGCGCGCGCTAGATGCTAATAGCTGGCATTATTTCTGGCCATGTAGCGCGGGTTTAGCGCACGCTAAAATTAGGTGCCTTCTTTCACGCTTCAAGCAGGAACCTCCTTATAAAGTTACCCTCATAAAGCAGCAGTTGCCTTGAGGAGACCACACTACCGAAAAGATGTGTTGAGAATTGAGTCGGTTCAGCGAATGGCTACCAGGATGGTTTTGGGGCTCAGGGAACTCACGTATGAAGAAAGGTTGAAAAAACTGAGGATGTACTCACTGGAGGAGCGGAGAGAGAGAGGGGACATGATTGAGACCTTTAAGTATATTACTGGGCGTATAGAGGTGAAAGATGATATCTTCAGTCTTACAGGGCCCTCAGTAACCAGAGGACACTCGCTGAAAATCAGGGGAGGGAAATTTCAGGGTGATGCGAGGAAGTACTTCTTCACTGAAAGGGTGGTAGATCATTGGAACGAGCTGCCTCAGAGGGTGATTGAGGCCAGCAGCGTGTTAGATTTCAAGAGAAAATGGGATATTCATGTGGGATCTCTGGGAGAGTAGGAGTCAGGGGGTGGGTCATTGGTATGGGCAGACTCGATGGGCTGTAGCCCTTTTCTGCCGTCAATTTCTATGTTTCTATGTTTCTAAGCCCGCTCACAGTGTTGCATTACTACTGTTTGTTATTCTGAACATTCTGAATCCTTAAGGGCATAGAGAAAGTGAATAAGGACAGATTCTTCAAACTGTGGGGAGCCACAAGCACTAGGGGTCACTCGGCGAAATTGAAAGGGGACAGGTTTAGAACAAATGCTAGGAAGTTCTTTTTTACCCAGAGGGTGGTGGACACATGGAACGCGCTTCCGGAGAATGTGATAGGCCAGAACTCTGTACAGGGGTTCAAGAAGGGTTTGGATAGGTTCCTAGAGGATAAGGGGATAGAGGGGTACAGATATAACTTGAGGTAGGTTACAGAAGTGGTCAGAAACCACTTCACAGGTCGCAGACCTGATGGGCCGCCGCGGGAGCGGACCGCTGGGCGAGATGGACCTCGGTCTGACCCAATGGAGGCAACTTCTTATGTTCTATGTTCTAAGTTCCTGTGCAACCAGAGATTCTTGAATCTCTCATGTCAAACCACCTATTCCTACAGCAATTCACATTACCACACATCACTGTGGAGTATGTATGTAATCACAGGACAACAAAGCAGAGGGGCTTGATATTGAAAGAAAGCTGAACTCCTAAATTTAGGCTCCTAAGTTAGGCTTTTCAGCCAAACTTTGGAACCTAATGGGGATAGTTATCAATGTGCAGTAAAAGGCGAGCTTTTCCTGCACTTTGCTTTACCACGGAAATCACCAGCCTCAGTTCCAAAGGTTGATGACTCCCGTGTAATAAGAATAGCCATATTGGGTCAGACCAATGGCCCATCTAGCCCAATATCCTTTTTCCAACAGTGGCCAATCCAGGTCATGAGTACCTGACAGCAACCCAAATAACAGCAACATTCCACGCTATCAATCCCAGGGCAAGCAGTAGCTTTCCCAAGTCTGTCTCAATAACAGATTATGGGCATTTTCTCCAGGAACTTGTCCAAATCTTTTTTTTTTTTAAACCCAGCTATGCTAATCACTGTTACCACATCCTCTGGTAACAAGTTCCATAGTTTAACTATTCTTTGAGTGCAAAAAAATTCTTCCTATTTGTTTTAAAAGTATTTTCAAGTAATTTCATTGAGTATCCCCTGGTCTTTGCCCTTTTTGAAAAAGTAGAAAATTGATTCTTTTTTACCTGATCTACACCGCTCAGGACTTTGTAAACCTCAATCATATTCCCCTTCAGCCATCTCTTTACCAAACTGAAGAGCCCTAACCTCTTTAGCCTTTAACATTTGGGACGCTCTTCTTTGAACCTTTTCTAATTCCACTATAATATCTTTTTTGAGCTACAGTGACCAGAACTGAGCACAGTACTCAATGCAAGGTCACACCATGAAGTTATTCCATCGGCCCAGGAGCACCAGGCCAGCAATTTGCAGCCGAATACTCCTGGACATATCTTAAACGGACCTGCAAATATACTAAATAGGTGAAGCCAGGTCATCTCTCCCCCCCCAACCACACACCTCCTTTAGTGGCACTCCCTCAACCTGAAGAGTTCACTATTTAACCTCTTTGGATGTCCCCCCCCCACCCCCACATCAGAAGACACCCATCCTTTGGCCATGGACCTTTAACATCCGGAAGGACCCCCAGACCTACTTTTGTAAAATCCCTTGCTCCTAGTAGCCTGGGCAGGAACAATCCTCAGTCCCTTCTGCCAATGCCAGCACCATCATTCAAAATGGTGCTGGTGACTCATATTGGTAATCTCACAGTATCACAACTATGGGTCATGTTTTCATATAAAGGAAAAGAAAGAAGGAACATGATATACCAGGGATATAGGGAATGATTTACCAAATATCAGAATGCAAGGTAAGAAAGAAGTTGTGCAGATGATGAGGATAGAGGAAACAGAAGTCAAAGGCAATAGCTGTCCCAGAAACCAATAGAATGCCTTCTTACGGAAGGAAAAAGGTGGAGCTACAAGGGTGTCTAATGCAGTTCCAGAAATAAGAAACATGCAAGATCTCTACTGAGCACAGAATGTGAAGGAAAGTATAATAAGAAATTGGACTGTGATAGTAAACAAGCTTAAAATTATAGAGCCAGAAAAAGAACTTTATTATTAACATAGGTTTGAGGAGGCTGTAAAAGATTCATGAAGATGTGAGGCAAAAACAGATTTGCAGGAAGGAAAATAATTATTGATGTTGCCAAGGGCGAAGAAGGAAGCTAGCAAGGCCAGAAAAAAAAAGAGATTTTAATAAAGACAGGAAATAATCATGGTTTGAACTATAGAGGGAAACAGGAAGGAACAGACCTTGGCTATGTTATGATGGGAAAGATTTTAGACATGAGTAGATGGTGGAGGAGGGATATGAAAGACTGGTGGAAGGTAAATAGTATTCCATGGTACAAAAAAAAAAAAAGGGCTCCAGGGCTGATTCAGGAAACTACTGACCAGTGTGCCTGACACTGGCGCCAAATAAAATGGTGGAAGCTATTGTTAAGAATGAAATTACTGAGTTTATGGATAAACTAGGCTTAATGGGGAAGAAATCAGCAAGGATTTAGCAAAAAGAAATTCATGCTCTACTAATCTATTCTAATTCTTTGAAGGTAGATATGGGAAGCTGGTAAATAGAGCATATGTGGATTTTCAGAAGGCATTTCCTTATGAGGCAGTCCTCATGAATTTAAAAGTCATGGAGCAGGTGGCAGTGTCCAGTTGTGAATTGGAACAGGTTAAAGAACAGTAAACAAAATGTAGGACAAATGGTTTGATTTCCTGAGTCAGGCAGGTAAATAGTGAAGAGTCCCAGGGATATGACCTGGGACTAGTGGTGTTTAACTTATTCAGATCATTAGTAAGTGAGGGCTGCTTGGGCTGTAGGAGCCAGCTGTGTGGGTACGGTAGATATCTGAGCACTCTCAACATTGAGCAATCTCCTTGAAAGGAAGGCTAATTTCCATTGCATTTAACACTCCTAATCATTTTGAAGTTGGTTCCTATGGCTTGGGCAGAATTTATAATCATACCATACACTCTTCCAAAATCCTACATTAATTAATTAAGTGCTCATAAATAGAATCTAGGACATAAAAGAGTCACCCATGAAAAATTTGTTCAGAGAAGGAAAAAGCCTCAGAACTTCACCTCTGCTCATAGACTTAGTGGTAAGGATTTAAAGGTAAGCACCTCATTGGCATAAAAAAACCTTCTCTCTTTATTTTCCTGAAAGCACTATCGACAGTGGCCAGCGTTTCGCTGATTGGCTGCCTCAGGGTGGAGAATTCCCAGGAACTGTGCAAACTATCAATATATTGAAAAAACAATTAGAAAAATAACTAGATAAGTGCAATATGAGAAGTCGCTGAAAAGTTCTCAGCCCAACCAAGAAGAAAATGATGTGGAATCATCAAACTTATTCCACACTTTTTTTGACACTTTTCGTTTTGAAACAAAAAGTGTCAATTAAAGTGTGGAATAAGTTGTAAGTTTCATGGCTCCTTATCATTCTCTTTTTGGTTGAGCTGAGAACTTTTCAGCGACCCCTCATATTGCACTTATCTAGTTATTTTTCTAATTGTTTTTTCAATATATTGATAGTTTGCACAATTCCTTCGAATTCTCCACCCTGCATACCACTGTTCACAAAAATTGCACTCAATGTCTGACCTTATCAAACACCGTTCATTATGGTGTCTGCAGTTTCTCCAAATGATCATAATCCATTTATCCAACCTTCAAAATGACTTCATATTCAGTTAAAAGCAAAAACCCTCCTATCTAATTGAACAGCATCCTAGTAGAAAAATTTTAATTATTATTTTTTTATCATCATCACTCATTAATAAAAGCAGCTCTATTCGATCTTCAGATTTAAGCCACTTACCCCCTCTTACGAAAATGCGATAGCTGAATGGCCCTTGCTGCTCTCAATGCTCATAGGAACTTAATGAGCGTCGGAAGCAGCGCGGGCCATTCAGCGTAACACCCCGCACTAGAAACTGCTATCGCAGTTTCGTAAAAGGAGGCCTAAGTTCTTCACTGTTAAATCTAAATATCTAAAATTGTTTCCCACTGCTGCAGAGCCCGTTGTCTGTCTGTCACTAATAATTATGGTCAATAATATAGCAATGTAATTGGGAAAAACTGTGATCCTGTTCAAGACAATGCTGCACTATTGGGGCTTGTACCCTGCTCCATTTTAAACAGAATTTATGCCATTGAATTGAAGAAGTAGATGAAAATTTGGAAAAGATGACGGACTATCAGGTTAAGGTAGCAACTGTTTTCAGGAGGGTAGAACATGAAGGAGAATAACTTTTATACATAACTGATAGAACTGAAGATATGAGGGGTATGAAAAGATAGCGGCAGGTCTTGATTTGTGGGGGAATGGCCTGGAACACAGTTCCACCACTTATTTTCAGACTCCGGAGACGCAAAAGCATTCTGCTCTAGCCCCTCCCTTCCAAGCAGCCTGCAGGGAAGAGGAGGGTAGGTTGTAAGTCTGAAGCAGAGCAGAAAATAATTACTGTAATCTCTAATCCATCCTCTCTTCTCCTGTTGCTCCTGACCCACCCAAGCCTTTCCCTAGCTTCACAGATCCACTTCCTTTATATCTGCAAATTAAGCCCTAGATAGGACTATGTGAATGTAGTAGTGTTTTGGTCAATCATCTGAACTTCAGCTTGCCTTAAAGGTACAGTGATAAACAGCTTTGTGGGTCAATTTAAATCATGATTTAAATCACTAGTCAGAAAGACTTGATTTAAATCATGGTTTTTTATGGACTCATTCATGCTGGTACACTTCTCTCTCCAAATCCGCAGTTTTAGTATCCGCGGAGTCGGTTATTCGTGATTTTTTAAAAAGAAAAGCTGCATCCTGGAGATCCATGTAGATCACTCATACAAAATGGCTGCTGGGAGTTCCCGTTGTAGTCTCAAGAGACTATGGGAACTCACGGCAGCCATTTTGTATGAGTGATCTGTTCGGGGCAGGAGTGTAGGAAGATCGTTCCTGCCCCAAAAGCCTGCTAGACCACCAGGTAAGCTCTGGGGAGATCCTGGAAGCAGCTTTTCGTTTAAAAAAGGTCTGGGATGCCGGGGGCAAAGCGGGGGTGAGTCAGAGCCGGCCCAAAAGTTATTTGCGAATTTTCAATATTCACGGGCCGGCTCTGCCCCTAACTCCTGCGAATATTGAGGGAGAAGTGTATATATAATCTTAATATTTACAACCAGATATAATCAGAACAGGCAAGTTCTTGATATACTGCTCAAAACAGTCCAGTACAGAGTTCCATCTAACATCTTGTGGGAGCATTACCTTGGTTTCACCTATTCTTTTCAGAGATGCTGCTGCAAAATGATTGTTATGGAAGTATTTAGCAATTTCAGTTACGCTAGTCTTTATTTCTGAGACAATGAAGTCTTTGGCTGGGAGGTGCAGCAAATGATAAATGCAACTATACATTATTATCTTGGTATTCTCTTCATGCTCTTCTAAATTTCTTCTCATCTTGATATTTTGCAGCATTGTCTGTGACTAATCTGCATACTAGACATCTGAATTTTTGTTCATATTTTATTATAGCTTTTACTGCTACTTCCTGTAGGTATTATGCTGTGTACATTTTGGGCTCCTTTTACTAAGGTGTGCTAGCGTTTTTAGTGCATGCAGGGAATTACCGAGTGTTAAAGCCCTACCGCACCTTAGTAAAAGGAGCCCTTTGTGAGGTATCAATTGTTTCTGAAAGAAGATCATTGTGGACATTATTCCATCCATCAAGACTTACCAAAAATTTTAAACATTGCATGAAAATACAGACTCATGATACACAATTAAAAACTAATCCATATTTCATGATGAATAACTTTTGGACTATAATATATCTTAAATAGAAAACTATCTTTAAATAGATTTTTCCTCAAAAAAGCTTTTTATTTTTTTTAAAAGTCCAATTTAAATTTTATAAATCAATCTTGGTCATAAGTCAATTCAGTCCCTAAAACTACAAAGGGAAACATATTAGCAAAAACATATTAGCAAAGAGCTGACTGATGAAAATATTAAGCACAGCTTACTTTTTTTATCAATTTTTTCAATATCCATCATGCAAAATGAAAACCAATCTTCCACTTGATACAGAAAACAGGAACTTATAGAAGTAACATCAGTAGAAACTAATCCTTCAATATAATTATAGAACCATCTTAATAAACAGAAAAAGATTCCTTTAGCCTCTATTAAAGGAGAGAATAGAAAAATCAGTGAGAGATATTAGTACCATACACTCAAAAATACAGAAGAACATAAGAATTGCCGCTGCTGGGTCAGACCAGTGGTCCATCGTGCCCAGTAGTCCGCTCACGCGGTGGTCCTTAGGTCAAAGAACAAATGGAGGCAGACATTTTCTCAAAAGCCTTTATATCAGTGACTTTTTTCATTTGGAATAGCTATGTCAGAATGAACTGGAAATTTAACACCAAGTAAAGATTGAAGTTGTTTTGGATCAAAAATCACACATTTTACATTATCAGTTCTCACCAAACATTTTACTGGAAATTGAAGAAAAAAGTTCCACGGTTTTGTATTACTCGCTTCAGAAAGAAAGGAACTGCGTCTCTCTGGAAACATCCAGAAAACCCCATATCTGCTTACCATAAAACATTTCAGATCTATGTTGAAAATATAATGTCAGTATATGATTCCTATTAAATTCAAAGAAAAAAATAACAAGCAACTAAAATTCAATGCAAAGAAATGCGGAGTAAAGCATTTGGGGATTAATAATCGGAAGACACTGTATATGCTGGGAGGTGAGAGGCTGATATGCACAGATGGGGAGAGGGACCTTGGGGTGACAGTTTCCAAAGATCTAAAGGTGTAAAAACAGTGTGAAAAGGTGGTGGCTGTTGCCAGAAGGATGCTGGGCTGTATAAAGAGAAGTGTAGCCAGTAGAAGAAAGAAGGTGTTGATATCCCTGTACAGGTCCTTGGTGAGGCCCCACTTGGAGTATTGTGTTCAGTTTTGGAGACCGTATCTGGCAAAGGACATAAGAAGACTTGAAGCGGTCCAGAGGAGGGTGACGAAAATGATAGGAGGTTTGCGCCAAAAGACATATGAGGAGAGCCTGGAAGCCCTGAATATATATACCCTAGAGGAAAGGAGGGACAGGGGAGATATGATTCAGACGTTCAGATACTTGAAAGGTATTAATGTAGAACAAAATCTTTTCCAGAGAAAGAAAATGGTAAAACCAGAGTGTATAATTTGAGTTTGAGGGGTGGTAGACTCAAGAGCAATGTAAGGAAATTCTTCTTTACGGAGAGGATGGTGGATGCCTGGAATGCACTCCTGAGAGAAGTGGTAGAGAGGAAAACGGTGACAGAGTTCAAAAAAGCGTGGGATGAACACAGAGGATCTAGAACCAGAAAATAATAGTTAATATTGAAGAACTAAGTCCAGTACTGGGCAGACTTGCATGGTCTGTGTCTGTATATGACTGTTTGGTTGAGGATGGGCTGGGGAGTGCTTTAATGGCTGGGAGGGTGTAGATGGGCTGGAGTGAGCTTTGACAGAGATTTCAGTAGTTGGAACCTAAGCACAGTAACAGGCAGAGCTTTGGATTCTTGCCCAGAAATAGCTAAGAAAAAATGTTTTGTTTTTTTTATTGAATCAGACTGGATTTTTTGATTGGGCAGACTGGATGGACCATCATCTATGTTACTATGTAGAGTAGCTCACGTGTCCACATGTTCTAGAGATGTTTCCAACAATTCTGAGACATTTAAAATGCCTGGAGATACTGGTACTAAATCAGCCTCTTGATGTTGTTCAGAGGAAACCTGTCTCTGATGGTAAAAAAAAAAATACAGTAACATAGTAAATGATGGCCTGAATGATCCATCCAGTCTGCCCAATGGTACTATCACTTCAAATTACTAAATTAATTTAAATTTTCCTTCGTTCTAGCTATATCTGGGCCAGAAACCCCAAGCTCTGCTCGGTACTGTGCTTAGGTTCCATCTACTGAAGTTTCCGTCAAAGCTCACTCCAGCCCATCAAAACCTTCCCAGCCATCGAAGCCCTCCCCCGCCCATCCTCAACCAAATGGTCATATATGGACACAGGCCTTAATTCTTAAATGTATACCATTATTTTCTGATTCGTGATCCTCTGTGTTCATCCCACCGTTTTCCTCTCCACCACTTCCCTCGGGAGCACATTTTAGACATCAACCACCTTCTCCGTAAAGCTGAATTTCCTAACATTACAAATTATGCCCTCTGGCTTTACCATTTTAATTTCTCTGGAAAATATTTTGTTCTACGTTAATACCTTTCAAGTATTTGAACGTTTGAATCATATCTCCCCTGTCCCTTGTCCTCTAGGGTATACATATTCAGGGCTTCCAGTCTCTCCCTATACATCTTTGGTGCAAACATCTTTTGGAGAATGACACGGTGGCTGTTACCCACGGCTAGCCGTGGGTAACCCGCCAAAATGGTGAGGAAAAACCTGTGTCCACCATGGCTACGGGGACAAGGCCATTCACTGCCCCGTGGCCGTGAGTCTAAATTTCTTTCTTACAGCAGCCGGAGTGTTGAAGCTGCGTGTGGCTGCCGTAAAGGTCATCCCTGACGCAACCGGAAGTTGCATCAGAGACGACCTTTACAGCAGCCATATGCAACTACAATGCTCCGGCTGCTGTAAGAAGGCAGTTTAGGTAAAGGGCAGGGAGGTTTGTCGCACCAGGCCTGTTGTCGGGGGGGGGGGGGGGAAGTGCCATGAAGGTAAGAGGCAGGGAGGAGGAAATGTGGGGTGGAGAGGAAAAGACGCTGAAGGGAAATGGGTAAAACAGAGTGGGGAGAAGGACGCTGAAAGCACATGAGGATGATGGGAGGGAGAAGGACGCTGAAAGGACATGGGGAAGACAGAGTGGGGAGAAGATGCTGAATGGAAATGGGGAACAGAGAGTGGGGAGAAGATGCTGCAGGGAAATGGGGAACAGAGAGTGGGGAGAAGATACTGCAGGGAAATGGGGAAGACAGTGGGGGGAGAAGGACCATGAAAGCACATGAGGATGACAGAACGGGGGGAAAAGGACGCTGAAAGGACATGGGGAAGACAGAGGGGAGAGAAGGATGCTGAAAGGACATGGGGAAGACAGAGGGGGGAGAAGGATGCTGAAAGGACATGGGGAAGACAGAGGGGGGAGAAGATGCTGAATGGAAATGGGGAACAGAGAGTGGGGAGAAGGCGCTGAAGGGAAATGGGGAAGAGAGAGTGGGAAGAAGGACGCTGAAAGGACATGGGGAAGACAGATTGGGAAGAAGGACGCTGAAAGGACATGGGGAAGACAGATTGGGAAGAAGGACGCTGAAAGGACATGGGGAAAACAGAGTGGGAAGAAGGACGCTGAAAGGACATGGGGAAGACAGAGTGGGAGAAGACACTGAAGGGAAATGGGGAAGAGAGAGTGGGGAAAAGATGCTGGCAGGCAAGAAGACAGAGATACCAGACTATGGGGGGAGCGGAGGGAAGAAGGGTGCCGGACCAATTTGGAAGGGGGGAGAAAGGGAGAGGCACAGTAACAGAGCAAATGGAAGATGCAGAGAGAAGAGAGACAGTGGATAGAAGGAATTGAATGAGAAGAGGAGGAAAGCAGAAACTAGACAACAAAGGTAGAAAAAAAAATATATTTCTTTTTCTTTTGCTTCAGGATAAAGTAGTATATTAGTTGTGTTGATAAAAATTTATAAACAAAGCCCTGCCAGCTGAACATCTTTCTCCAGTTCAGCAGCCAAAACTTTGATTTATAAGGAAGGAATAAGCTAAATATTGCAGTACTGATGCTTGTATGGATGCTGCGGTGATGGGGCAGTGAATGGGATAGCAGTGACGGTGACGGGGCGGTTAATGGGATGGCGGTGACTGTGATGGGGCGGTGAAGGGAACAGTGGGCCGGGGATGGTGCAGTGATGGGGTCAGATTTTTTCCCCATGTCATTCTCTAGTGCAAACCTCCTACCATTTTTGCCACCTTCTTCTGTTTTGGTTCAAGTCTTCTTATGTCCTTTACCAGATACAGTCTATAAAACTGAACACAATACTCCAAGTGGAGCCTCACCAATGACCGGTACAGGGGCATCAACACCTTCTTTCTTATACTGGTTACGCCTCTCTCTATACAGCCTAGCATCCTTTTGACAACAGCCACTGCCTTATCACATTGCCTTTAGATCTTTGTACACTATCACCCTAAGATCCCTTTCCCCATCCGTGTATATCAGCCTCTTACCTCCCAGCACATAAGGTTCCTTTCAATGTCTAATCCCCAAATGCATTACTCTGCATTTATTTGCATTGCAGATATTAGACCATTCTTCAACTTTTGCAGATCCTTTTTCATGTTTTCCACTCATTCCTTGGTGTCTACTCTGGTATAAATATTGGTATCATCTGCAAAAAGGTAAACCGTTCCTTCTAACTATTCAGCAATGTCGCTCACAAACATATTGAACAGGATTGGCCCCAGCACTGAACCTTGCTAATGGGGTGTATAACTTCATGCAGCATTTTCATAATATCAACCAAATATTTTTAAACAAGTCTCTAGGTATCATAGTTATCATCTTAGGGAAGTTTAAGAATCTTATATTAAACTTCCTCATATTATTTCAAGTTGCTCATATTTTTGATGTAAGCCTACACAATCCTGAATAATTTTCCTCTGAATTGCTTGTGTCTCAGAGTTTCATCCAATTTATCCACCATAGTTGATTTAGGCTTTGATTCCTCTTCTAAACTGGACACTTTACTAGCCAAAGTTGTTAAATTAGTCTCTACTTGATTCAAATTCTTATTCACATTCTGGTCAAGATTCACAATTACCATCCAAATCAATTCCAAAGTCACTAGAACAGTTGGTAGTCATTCCTGCACTGCAGCACTGCCAAGCACATTGATAGACACAGTTTCTCCAGCACTGGCAATCCTCCTGCTTCTAGATCCTTCTTCAGCATCTGACCAACGTCTACCACTGAAGACACCTGAAAACATTTGGCAATGGCAGGTGGAGCAAAACATCTCACATACATTGGGGAGCTCGTTACTGCTGGCTGTTGTGGCATTCGGGCAGGTAGGCTGAATGAAACCACTTCCTGAAGAACGCTGAGTCCTCCTTCTCCCCATTCAGCATGAAGACATCCTATTTCACCTCGGCAAGGTATTGCAAATTGGGTGATCGACATCTGTGAGGCTTTGAGTGGAACTGGCAAAGAATCCTTTACCTTTCCTATGCTTTTCTATCAAGCTTGATCAAAGAAACAAGGAATACGGCAAAATAGTAAAGAAATGAATAGGAGCAAACAGCTGTGGTTCAAACACTGATGGCTATCAGCATAGATTACTTTTCTAGGAAAAGAGAAGCTACAAGCTGGCAAAAATCAATCTAATTTGAGTAAAATACCTGCACTTTGCATAGCCTAAAGAGCTACCAGTTTTCAGAAAATAAGCAGGGAGCACTTTAACATTTAGCTGCAGTGAAGAATGTCTTCAGTTTAAGGAAGATTCCAGGACATGGCACAAAACATGATCTTCGTAGAGCTGCTTATTGGAGGCCTCAAACAATTGTTCACATGAAGGACAGATTAAGAAAGGATCCAGGTAAGGATGCCCAATATCTGGGTCACTTAGAGTCTCAGGACAATTCTTGCCATGCTTCAGACTTTTTTTCTCAATGGTCTATAAAGTAAATAGGGAAGTCATCAACCACATTTGGAAGGCAGCCAATAACATCACATATTATTGATACACACAGAATGGAAATCATCACTGTTGTCATCATTATCATTGCACTCCCATATTCTTTATAGACCATCTTACCAACTAGACGATGACAGAAATTGCTTTTCTCCGTTTTGGCTGAAACTGAATTTGCTGCTGAAATTCACCACTTGGTTTCGGTTGAATCGAAGCCAGAACTGGCTGCTACTGCCCCAAACCAGCACTACACCCCCCCTACTTCTGAATAGGAGCAGCTCCTGACCCAATAGGAGGAGCCTAAACAGGATGGTAAAACCGTGTGGGTCTGCTCTGATCCGATTTTTGGCCGATTCAAAAAGAGCTACTGATGCACTATAAAAATTTGCATGCAAATGACTCACGTGGAGGTTTGTCACAATCCCCATGTCTCCCATCCAATTCATCACTGTGAGAGTGACTCTCACATATGTGCAGAGCTAGCAGGGGAAGCACAAACAGCTGAGAGGCAGGGGAAGCCCGGAAAGCAGCCTCCTGCCACTCTGCTGTTCGAGGCAGGAAACCTTTTCTTTTTTTTAGTGAGCACAAATGTTGTGTGTGTTGCATATGCACAATATCTGACCCATTAAAAAAACAAAAAGCCTCCCTCTGCCAATGACGGCCTTCCCCCCACGCTAGCAAAAATCAGCAGGAGGGATGCCCATTCCCTCCTGCCCTGTCACCTCCAGCCCCTCCGCATGAGAAAAAAAAATGGGAGGAGGGATGCTCCCTCCCTCCTCCCATTCCACCCCCCCCCCACAACAGCAAAACGGCAGGACGGATGCCCACTTCTTTGTGCCACCGAAGGCCCAACCCCATGCCATGCATCCCCCAAACATCCCCTACTCTCTCCCTTTTCCCCCAAAAAAGACAGCCACCTGAGGTCCCCGAAACCCCCCTCATACCTTTTAAGGAAGTTGGGAGGAGGGATGTTCAGTCACTCCTCCGAGGCCCGCCTGTCCAAAATGGCAGGCCTTCTCCTCCCCGGTGCATCATGTGATGGATGGGAAGGAGCCTAAGTCCTTGATTGGCTCAGACGCCAAAAGTCCCTCCCAACGGCCCTGATTGGCTTTTTTCTTTCTTTTTTAAGGGACAGATATTTTGCGTGTGTAACACACGCAAAATATCTGTGCCATAAAAAATAAAATAAAACCCCCAGGCAGATCTGTTGGTAACACAGTTACCTGTCAGTTTTTTCGGATTGCTAAATCTTTGCTTTTTTTATGTGCCAGACTTTAAGAATAAATGGGATACCCATGTGGGATCCCTACGAGGGTCAAGATAAGGAAATTGGGTCATTAGGGCATAGAAAGGGGGTGGGTAAGCAGAGTGGGCAGACTTGATGGGCTGTAGCCCTTTTCTGCCGTCATCTTCTATGTTTCTATGTTCTATGTTACTATGTTTCATAGCCTGATCGGAAAACTCAAGGCTACAGGACATAGCTAAACTGTGAGAAGCTGAGTAATCCATTTACCATGCAGAAATTACTTTCAGCAAACAACTGGGGGAAAAGAAGTAGTGTTTAGATGTATATACTCACCACATCTTCCTGAGATGCTACAAAGAAAGAAAGCAAGTGTTAATATAGCAACCATTTCAACAACTCCTAAAATACAACCTGTGAGGTTCCCTACTCTTTGAATCCTGTGCTAAACCTACTCACCTTTAAAGCAATGCTTTTTAAAACACCTGCATTTATTTTTAAAACACTAATCCCTTACTCCACAAATAGAATATTGCGATCCAACGAACAGCATTTATTAACAATTCCATCTCTCAAGATCATTAATACTAGAAGACAATTTATTTTCTCTGTCACTGCTCCACAAATTTGGAATTCCCTGCCAATTTACTTAAGAAAAGAACATGATATCGATAAATTCAAGATTAACTTAAAAACATTCCTTTTTAAAGATGCTTTTGATTAACAAGTTTTTCCCTTGAATTCAATAATGCTGTTTTCGACAATTCATTTGAACTCCCATCCTTATGTTTTTCCCGACCTTCTTTTCTATTATATGTTGTAGTTCATATCCCCTTTTCCTCTTTACTCATGTTTGTTAAGTTCATATATAGTTCATTTTATTTTAATGGTTATATATGAATTAATGTTTTATTTTTTATTTTAAAATTGTAATTTTATTTTAAAATTGTAATTTAAATATTTTCTTTTATGTATGTACATCGCTTTGAAGCAAGATTAAGCGATTAATCAAAAATTTTAATAAACTTGAAACTTGCTGAGTGTCCAGTGCGGGCTCTAGTGAAAATGTTTCATTCTTTTAGGACTCTGGATGCAGGGAATAACACTGGATTTACAATTTGTGGAAGATGCACAAAAATTCAGTAGCGAATATGATCATTTTCAAAACTGCAAAATGCCTATCGTGTTTTCTTGAAAATACCTTAATAGAATAACATAGAACAACGTAGAACATCTCATAGACCTCGGCGGTGTCGCTGTGTGAGAATCAAGTTTTAACACACACAGTCTATACACACCTGACTCGTCATCGGTCTAATTATCTTTAAAGTGCTTTATAGTGCAATTTTTATAATAAATATATCCTAGAAGTAAAAATGCTCCTCTTAATTTTAGTGTAAAAATGCGGCTTGGGGGTGCATATTCCAACATAGGACTATGTTTCGCCACCAGATTGTATCAAGGATTCCCCCTTTCAGTCAGATAGAACAATGTCTCCCGCGTTTCAAAGTTCATGCTGCATGAACTTTGAAACGTATGCATGTAACATCATCATGTCACATCCGCACATGCTTGGGAGATCTCCAAACACGGGCCAGACTCGGGGAAGAAGAGACAAAGTTTATGTGGGGGCAGGGCTGAAGGTGGAATGCAGTGGAGCTGGGGTTGAAAGGGGTGGGGTTAGGGGGGCAGAACAGGGCAGGGCTAGAAGAACTCATTTTTACATTAAGAAATCTGGTAATCCTAAAAGTGGCGAGGGAACACAGAACAGATAGTGGAGACAGGTTTTGCCAAAGTCAATTCCTAATCAGAGAGCAATCACCACAAACTGCTCTGAAACATACTACAAAAAGAAGTGGATGGTAAATGCCAGCGACGCTTGGAATCACTGAGCAAGGTAATTGGAGCACTAGAATGAGGTTTGGAACAACTGAGAAAGGCTATAGGAGCATCAGAATGAGGCTTGGAATTCACAAAGAGAAAACATTAGAGGACCGGCACAGCTGACAGCATGTGCCTCAGCAGGGCAGCCCTGCGCATATTTCTTCTTGCCATCGCGGCACCCGGGCAAAAGAAGAAAAATAAAAAATCTGCCTGGACGCCTGATGGAGCCCTCAAAAAGAGGACATGCCAAGGGAAACCCGGACATTTTATAATGCAACATATGGCACCTCTTGAGACCTATTTACTATGCTGCATTAGCTGTTTCATGTAAATGTGCTAACAATTACTGTTGTGCTGTGTTGACTGTTAGCATACACTCTAATTACTGTATAAAACAGCTAAACAGCTAATGCAGAAATTGCCCTTTAGGTATGTGGAATGGGAGGAGAGCGGGCAGAGACTGCCTTGTGGTTACAACAGGAATAATTTCCATGCATGAACTGCTAACGTGGTTGTTAAGGATGGGAACTTCTAATGCTGAAGCGATGACAGAGAGTCTTTGGACCAATTTGGTTGTTATTTGAATCGAATTTTTTTAAGAGGTCATTTATTCTGTAAGCAAAGTAGCAAGTTCACATCTCTTACCAGGACCAGGATTCCCAAATGAAACCCATGACTCTTCTGGGAAATGTGCAGACACCTTTTCAATCTCTTTTTTGAGCTTCTGCAAGAAACACATCAGAAGAGAAATGTTTGGATAAACTTAAGTACGAAGCCATCAACCTATCCATATCATTCTACTCACCCAAGTCAACCATCCCATCCCAGCATGAACTTTAACAGCTAGTCCTAAACAAACTTCTGTGTCTTTTAAACTATTTAGCTTTGCCTATCTATGTTTTGCTGATACGTTTACTATGTTGAAACCAATATATACCATGTCACTTCCAATCTCTTTGCTTACCACCTGACCTACCAAGCTTGATGGTTCAGATGCTATGTAATATGCACTGGCATGCAGAAGGTCCCTGAATGACTATTCAGTCTGAATAGTAGTGAAGAAAGCTACCAGAGCCAGTGGAAGGAAAGGAGGTACATTCTACATTCACTTGGGAGAAGAGAGCACTGTCAACTTCTATTTGTGTCTGACTGGCAAATATACTCGATGAGGGCTGGTGTGTTGGCACAAGTCTGACTGTAAATCCCATTGCCAAGAAGAGAAATGTGCTTCTGTATAGATCTAATTCTCATTTGAAATGCCAAATTTGGTGCACGGGATAACAGTGGTGGAGCTATTTGGCAGTAATGATCACAATGCAATCAAGAGGGAGAATAATAAATAGAACTGCTATGGTAACAAAAACTGTAAGAATGGAGACTGTGATAACATGAGGAAGCAACTACAAATGTTAAAAGTCTTCAGGAAGTACAGAAGCCGTTACAAATGCCCAGAAGTTGATGCTGTGGTTTATAAATGGAAGATAAATAAACATATCTTGGAAGCCCAGATTAGATGTATTCTACAAGTCATAAAAGGTCAAAGCACCTGTCAAAAAACTTTAAAAAAGCACACAATTCAAATGGAAAGCAGGGCCAAATGAGAAAAATTAGAAACACACCTAAACATTGTAGAATCATGTTGCCACCTTAATAAATTTCTTCAAATACGAGAGCAAAAATGTACTACCGAAGCAGCCATGGATCTGATCTGGTGAGCTTTAACTGGGTCTGTCAGTTATTATCCTGCCAATTCATAGCACTTGGAAATGCAAACTGTTAGCCAGTTACTGAGGATGGAAGATACAAGGAACTTGGCAGATTTCCTGTGTGGTTTTGTTAAGCAGATTAGAGCTCTTCAACATGGAGAAGAAATGATTCAGAGCCAGCAAGACAGAAACTTATGAAATAATGAATGGAGTGGAACAGGTGAGTACAGAATGATTATTTACCCATTAAAATTGAATTATGACAAGGGGACATTCCACAAAATTAACAGATAGTAGATTTAAAACAAATTGGAAAATGAATTGCTTTCATTCAGCACACAAATAATCTCAAATTTGTTGTGGGAGGATTTGGTGAAGACATCTATCTGGACTAGGTATAAAAGGGGTTTGGACAAATTCTTGGGGAAGTTCTTGAATAGTTGTTAGCCAAATAGATCTACTCTTTGGATTCTGCTGGGTAGTTCCTAATGACCTGGATTAGGCACGGTCAAAGACAGGATGCTGCACTTGATTGACCTTGCTCTAACCCAATATAGCCTATTCTATATTCGGCTGTATGACTCATATTCTGGGAGAGCCACTATACTTATGTTACCCCTCTCCTAAAGTCACTTCATTGGCTTCTCATCTGTTTCCGAATACAATTTAAATTCCTCTTACTGACCTACATATGCACTCACTCAGCTGCCCCTCACCATCTCTCTTTGCTTATTTCCCCCTGTGTTCTCCCCCTCCCCCCGTGAGCACTGCTCAGTTGGTAAGTCCCTCCTATCTGTGCCATTCTCTTCCCTCACAGTAAAACACTTTTTCTTACCTTCTTATACTCTCTCCCTTCCAAAACTACCTCCTCTATTTTATTCAATACACCCCAGCCCCCATCTTCCAGCTATAAATCTTGCAATTCTATTTCCTGCACAGAAGATTCTCACTTGATTGTCCTCATTCAGATCTTCCTTTTCCATTTGCAAGATAATGATTAAACATTTCTTGTCCTCTATTTCTTTTTTTAGAGAGCTGACTTCATTCTGTGAAGAAAAATATTCTAAGGTTATTCAGTCTGTGACGGGAAACATTTTACAGTGAAGACAGTTGAAAGAAACCTGCAAAATAAAGGAGCCTATATAACATTCTTTCAAAAAGGCTGTTAATAAATTGTAATACATATAAGGGTCTCACTAAAAAGATAGGGTTACCAGATGAAACATGTCCTCTTTTCAGGGGAGAGGCCAATCAGGGTCTTGGGTCAGGGTCTTGGGCTCCCTCTTGCCCCGATGCTGTCGGGGAGTCGGCGGGGCAAGAGGGCTTGGGCTCCCTCTTGCCGCGATGTTGTGTGTGTGGGGGGTGATGTATCGTGGCAGGAGAGATGCCTCATCTCCCCTACCGCGATGCCATCACTACTCTACCCGAACTGTCGCGACCCGTGGCAGGAGAGAAAGGGCATCTCTCCTGCCGCGGGTCACGGCAGTACGGGTAGAGGAGTGATGGCATCACGGTAGGGGAGATGAGGCATCTCTCCTGCTGCGATCATTGCTGTAAGGGGTAGGCAGGTTGCTGGGGCCGCTGAGCTGATCGCAGCAGCCACCATCAGCTCAGCGGCCCCTTTTTCGGCACTGTTTTGATTTCGTCTAAGTCAAAAACGTATAAGTGCCAACTAGGCAACCTGCCTAAGGTTTTGGTTATACCTGCTGCACGCCTCCCACGGCCCACCTCCCACCCACCGCCCACCCTTTCCCCGCTTCTAAAAACGCCTCTTTTCTCTCTGTGCGTTTAGTGGCAGGGGAAAGGCCTAAGCTGGTTTTAGATATGTCTAAAACCAGCTTTGGTTATGGGTACTTGGACAATCAGGCTTTTTGATTGTCCAAGTAGCCATTTAGGACACTTTTTAGACGTTTTTTTTTTATTATGAACCCCATAATTCTTTCACATTGCGATAAAATACTTGGCTTGGATGATTTCAATGAGTTTTTGAAGAGGCTAATTGCATGCCGAAGTTGTAGTCATTTTAAATTATGTGTGAACTTAATTTGATGACTGTCTCTTAATTCCGCAAAGGACTTAAGCTTTTCTGATACCATGACATCATCCATTGTGTAGACACCCAACTTCATCCACATTAATGATTCGCCATCAATACAAATCTTTTTGTTTCTCCATAATGAACACCTAAAAGTATTTCCAAAGGGAGTGACCAATTGACGATCCAATTCAATGAGTGCTTAATTTAAATCTGTTTTTATTAACAAGAAAGAACCACAAACAGCCAAGGCCTAAATGTCAGGCAATAAATGTTCGCATTTTACAAGAAAGATAACCCCCCCCAAGAAGATTGGACTCTGAAGTTACAAAGGTGCCCCCTTCTGCCCCCCAGACCCTCCCCCCCCCAAGGCATTCTCCAACCCCTCCCTCCCCTCCCAAAAAAAAAATCCAAGAGCAAAGAAGCAATCACGGTCATACCGGTAGGGTAGGATACAGGTGCAGTCTATTAAAAATGCGACTACAACTCCCTGGAGGCAAAATGTCCAAATAAGGAGATAGTCTCTGCTTCGGTGGCAAGAGGAGTAAGCCATTCTGGCCTCCCATCCCATAAGTTCATGTAATTTATTCCTCCAATATCAGAAGAAGGGCGGACTATCAGCCAACTGTAATTCAAAATACACTTTTTCCCCAGGATATAATGTTTACTCAAAAACAATTTTCAGGCCGCCCAGTGGTACAAATTGATTTCTGAGTTTTTAAATAAGAAGCCAAAAAATAGTCTTAAAGATATTTGGAGCATCGAGATAAAACAGTATATTTCTGTGTCTCGTTGGCCACGAATTTGGATTTGGAGGTTGAAATGTACAGCGTCAGCATCTATGAGACAAACATGGTTATTTTTATTACATAGGATTTTTTGGACCCCAGTTTGATTACAAAAAATAGATAATTCTAAATCTAATAGATGCTGGCATTGTCATATTAATATAGGAACTTTGGATCATCTGTTATATTTTTGTCCACTGATACTTAATTTTTGGAAGTCAATTTGGGGACAAATAAATCTCATTCTTGGGTCATCTATCCCCTTATCCTATGAGGCTGTAATTTGTGGTACATTACTCCATGTTAAGCCTACTTTAGACAAGTATAAAAGTCGCCTTTTCCTGATTATGACAGGAATAGGTATTCAACTGATCACACATAATTGGAAGAACCATGACAGGATTAATTAAACTTTTTGGTGGGTAAATGTGTGTACCACATATAAGTATGAAAGAATGATGGTGGAACGTTTGGGGACTAGTAAGTTCTTTAATGATGCATAGAGTCCATTGACTACTTTTGTTGCATTACAGTAAGGGTCATGTTTCTTCCCTTTTCATTAGATTTCTTTACACATCCAGGGAGGGTGGGTGGGGGAAGGGAAATGTATGTTGAGGAGTTAAATTATTAAATTATAATATTGAAATCACATCATATGTATTATTGTATTAATAATTAAGATGAGGATGGGAGTAAATGATTGTTTAATGTAATAATTGTATAGTTATTAGTGCGTTTTATGCAGTATTTATGATTTACCAATTGTATTGCACTATCAAAGTTTGAAAAGCAATAAAGATTTAAACAAAAAAAACACACAATTTTTCAACAGAGGTATAACCAGAAAACCCAGAAAAGTGAGTAAACATTCAACAGGCCCCGAAGGAAGGAAGCCAGATCCCCCCAGAAGCCGTGAATGCTCTCACAACTCCAAAGGCCATGAAAGTAAGAATTCACTTCAGTGAGACAAGTAAGACAGTGTTGGGTGTCCACACAGCCCATGTAGTAGGCCTGACTCTGGGAGGTATATGCTCTCAACAGGGTTCTAAAGTGGCACTCTTGGAGCTCAGCATTATGCACTAAAGTTGGGATACATTTAAGAGCTCGGAGCAAAAAATCTGCCCCAAGCTCCCTCCCCAAATCCTGCTGTAAAGCCTCCAATACAGAGGAAAAATCCTGAGGAGGCCCAAAGGCACCAAGCTACTTGTGAAAGAAAGAGACCGAGACCCAAGGCTCAGGATCCTCCCCCCCCCCTCCAAAAAGGCACAAAACCAAAGCCTAAAATCCAAAGATAGGGAACCCCCCAGGTAGAGATCACACATAACGTAACAATTGACAATGAGCAAAAGCAAGGCCAGGGGATACAAGGCAGGACAGGAACCCCCCATCATCACGCAAAACATGGAAAAGAAATTCAAAGCCCCTAGCCCTCCATCTACCAAAAACGGAAGGGACCAACCCCGGCTGAAAGGAGAGATTACCTGTCAGGGACAACAAAACACTAACACGGGGGTCCTGACTCCACAGGTGAAACAACCTTCGCCACGCCTCCCAAAGCGGTCTAAACAAAACACTACGTCGACAAGGAGCAGGCACCCCCGCCAATCAAGCATGGAGAAGAGAGAGGAGGTGAGCAGGATAAAAATAATCACATTCCAGAGAGGTGTCTGTATAGAGAGCAATGTCCAAGACCCAATCCCAGACATGTCGTAGAAGGCAAACCTGATTATAGAGCGCGATATTCGGCACTCCGAAACCGCCCCGGTCCCAAGAGCCCAGCAACAACTGCTACCACATCTTAGGCTTCCTGCACCCCCCCCACAAAACTTTGATAACAAAGAGTATATGGCCAGGATATCCCTCTGCAAGAGACACAGAGGAAGTGTCTGGAGTACGTAAAGCCACTTAGGGAACAAAACCATCTGAAAGAGGTGCACTCTCTCCATCAGTGAAATCGGCAAATCCCGCCAAGTAGTCAGAACAGAGCTAGTAGTAGCAAGCAAGCGATCTACATTCAATCGATGCTCCCGGACATGCATTGATAGTTGGATTCCCAAGTAGTGAAAAGAGGACTTGGCCCATTTCAACGGAAAACTCCTCCCCCAAGATTGCTGAAGATGCGGAGTAGAGGCGAGGACCTCCAACTTCTTCAGATTCAGAGTAAAGCCCGAGAAGTTCCCATAATTCTGAACGCTCTCCAAGAGAGTGGACAAGGAGCGATGCGGATCAGTCAAAAAGACCAGGAGGACATCAGCAAATGCCGCAACCTTAAAATGCGTAGCTCCCAAGATCTGTGCCATGGGATCACTATACAACGCTTGGAAAGCACTAAAGAAAAATGGTCCCATCCTGTACGCACGAAGTACAGCAAATAGGAAACCCCCCCCCCCCCATCTTACACGATCAAAAGCCTTCAACGAGTGCTTTTTGCGTGGAATTTATAATTGGATTTAACTTCAAATGTCTGAGCAATTCAGTTCCTATAACATCCTTTAGACCACAGGTGTCAAAGTCAGTCCTTGAGGGCCGGAATCCAGTCGGGTTTTCAGGATTTCCCCAATGAATATGCATGAGATCGCTTTGCATGCACTGCTTTCAATGCATATTCATTGGGGAAATCCTGAAAACCCAACTGGATTCCGGCCCTCGAGGAGGGACTTTGACACCCCTGCTTTAGACCACAAGTGTCAAAGTCAGTCCTTGAGGGCCGCAATCCAGCCGGGTTTTCCGGATTTCCCTAATGAATATGTATGAGATCTGTTTGCATGCATTGCTTTCATTGTATGCTAATAGATCTCATGCATATTCATTGGGGAAATCCTGAAAACCTGACTGGATTGTGGCCCTTGAGGACCGACTTTGACATCCCTGCTTTAGACGAAGTGGGTTATATATGCTGATATTTGCCAACTTTTGCTCTTTCTGAAGAAGAAGGTATTGCCTTCGAGAGCTAATCAAAATATATATTAAGTTAGTCCAGTAAAAAAAAGGTATCATCTTCATTTATTTGTTTTGTATTTCTATGTATTACTTTTACATCACTTATATATCACCTGCAAACCTGGAGGGTTCACAATCTAGGCTTGCATCCAAAGCAATAGAGGGTTAAATGATTGGCCCAAGATCACCAGTGCTGAGCGTCCTCAGCCTGGCTAATTTCTTTCTCTCCTGGCATTCTCTGTCTATACCAGGGGTAGGCAATTCCGGTCCTCGAGAGCCGGAGCCAGGTCAGGTTTTCAGGATGTCCACCATGAATATGTATGAGATGGATTTGCATGCACTGCCTCCTTGAGATGCAAATCTATCTCATGCATATTTATTGTGGATATCCTGAAAACCTGAGCTGGCTCCGGCTCTCGAGGACTGGAATTGCCTATCCCTGGTCTATACCAATGTATCGCAAACTGTGTGCTGCGGCACATCAGTGTGCCTGCTGAGATTTCTGGTGTGCCGTGACATACTGGTGAGGAGGAGAGTCGTCTGCACTGGCTGCCTGCCCACAGGACGTGACTCTCGCGGCAAGAGGTACATCCTGTAGGAAGTCAGCTGGCGCAGATGACTCTTCTCCCGGCCGGCATCTCTCCTCCTCTCCCCGCACCTCCTGGATCCCTCCACTGGCGGCTCGCAGCCAGATGGGCCTCCATACATGCACGGCCATCGATGCAATGACATCACGCATGCGTCGTGTACTTCCGGGTACCTTCTGGCCGGGGCACTAGATTTAGTGTGCCGCCGTCTGGAAAGTTTGCGAGACCCTGGTCTATACACATAGATCAGTAGTGTATCACAAATGGTGAGCCACAAGACGCCAACGAAGAGAGGAGCCAGCTGACTAGCTCATGGTGAGAGGCACATCCAGTAGGCAGTCTGCCGACGCCAGCACCTCTCCTCCCAGGGTCAGCAAGCTCAGGGCTACAGCCAGAGGGCCTCCACACATGCGCGGACATCGATATAATGATGATGCCGAAAGGTTGGACAAGCTGGTGCTCTTTACCCTGGAAAAGCGGAGACTGAGAGGGGCCATGATAGAGACTTACAAAATCATGAAAGGCATAGAGAAGGTGGAGAGGGACAGATTCTTTAGACTAGTGGGGACAACAAAAACAAGAGGTCATTCAGAAAAACAGAAGAGACAGATTCAAAACGAATGCAAGGAAGTTCTTCTTCACTCAGAGGGTGGTGGACACCTGGAACGCGCTTCCAAGTGAGGTGATAGGACAAAGTACAATACTGGGATTCAAAAAGGGACTGGATGACTTCCTGGAAGCGAAACGGATTGCAGGGTACAGATAGAGGGAGGACATTACAGGACATTAAACGAACAGGGCATGAGCATTTTAGGTTAGGATCACTAACAGGTCATGGACCTGGGGGGCCGCCGCAGTAGCGGACTGCCGGGCATGATGGACCCCTGGTCTGACCTGGCAGGGGCAATACTTATGTTCTTATGTCACATATGCAGGTGATGTCATCACGTCGACATTCACGCATGCCCGGATGCCCTCCAGCCGCGGCCCCGAATTTAGTGTGCTGCGGCTTGAAAAAGGTTTGCAACACACTGACAGATAGTAATTGTCTGCATTCTGCTGGATTTCTGCCGGCTGCCCACACTCCACAAGCAAACGCAGCCCATGACTGCACTGCGCCTAAGCCCAGGTCCACGTGCCCTTCACACAGCACAGAGTGGTAGATGCGTGGAATAGTCTCCTGGTAGAGGTGGTGTAGACAAAGAAACACAGGACAGGCGAGAGAAGGAGATAGTGGATGCTCTGGATGGGCCATGTGGCCTTTTTCTGCCATATGTTTCTATGATTTTGGCCTCAATTTTTGCCTCACACAGCAGAGTCTTGCAGAGCTGTTCTGTCTCTGCAGTGAGTAAGGAATAATGAGCACAGATCACCAGAGCCGCAGCCGGTGGCTGTCTGTCTTGAGCATATATACCACCACTGCCTGCACTGTGCCTTCTTTTGCCTGTCTTCCCTGTGAGTGGCTGCCATTTTGTAGAGGCACAGCTTAGCCTGCTGCTGCCATGGTACTGAAAACAGTGCCACTGTGCAAAGCAGAAGCAGTCAACAGCAGGCACACAAAGCTAAATTTACCTATGAACAGCTGGGACCCATGTAGTGCAAGCGCCTAGAGCAGTTGCCCCTCCATAAGTAAAAGTGCCCTGCAATTCCCTCTGTGAAGTCCTTTTTTCTCCTAAATAGCACAAGAAGACTGTCTTATTAATGTGGGAGGTCACTTGAAACCCCAGAGGGAGCATGCAGGAATTTTCCATGTGCAAAGTACAGGGATGAAGTTGATACAGGGTTACAAAATGAAATCCTTGTGTGTAGTTAGGATGGTGTCTGCCCTAAACCTGCCTTCAGTGCCATCCCTTTGCTCCATATGGCTAGAGGAATAGTTTTCATAGGGGGTGTTTGCCTGCAGCAACTCCTTTGAAAGTCAGCCCTTTGTAGTATGTGTTCCATAGTGTTAAGAATTTGTCCACTGAAGAAACTATTCACAGAACGAAAGGTAAGAGAGCAGAAGCAGAGGGACACAGAAGTCAAAGTCGAGAAAAATCAATAGCTAGCCATTTTGTGTTACATGCAACATTAAGAAACAAATCACAGATGTACATCTGGGGCAATTTAAAACTGTCTACACTGGAACATACGATTTGAAAGTGCCATCTAGGCACGAACGTTTCTCCCAGCTTAAATACCCTGCGAGTGTCTCCTCTCATTATGAAACAAAGTACCATTTGAGACACAGTGGGGGAGGGCAGCTTCTGTATAATCAATCGTATAAAGGGGTTTTTTTGTTCCTTACATAAGGGTAAGATTAATGTGTGAAAAATAAAAGGGATCCCATTCTCAAAAGTTTACCCAGGGCCCCGTAAGTGCTAAAGCAGGCCTAAGCTAAACTGATCCCAGTAGGTGTGCGTAAGCAGATTGGGAAATGCACTTCCGTGCACTAGTTCAGCCCTCTTCCTAGTGTATGCAGCAATAGTGCTTCAGCATCCTGTGGAGGCTCATCTGGCAACAGTGTTAGAGCGGAGTGTTCTTCAGTGGTGAGATAGCACAGTTACTTACCGTAACAGGTGTTATCCAGGGACAGCAGGCAGATATTCTTGACTGATGGGTGACGGCACCGACGGAGCCCCGGTACGGACAATTTTAGAGTGATTGCACTCTAAGAACTTTAGAAAGTTCTAGCTAGGCCGCACCGCGCGTGCGCGAGTGCCTTCCCGCCCGACAGAGGCGCGCGGTCCCCAGTTAGGATAAGCCAGCTAAGAAGCCAACCCGGGGAGGAGGGAGGGACGCAAGAATATCTGCCTGCTGTCCCTGGATAACACCTGTTACGGTAAGTAACTGTGCTTTATCCCAGGACAAGCAGGCAGCATATTCTTGACTGATGGGTGACCTCCAAGCTAACAAAAAGAGGGATGGAGGGAAGGTTGGCCATTAGGAAAACAAATTTTGCAAAACCGATTGGCCGAAGTGTCCATCCCGTCTGGAGAATGCATCCAGACAATAATGAGATGTAAAAGTATGGACTGAGGACCAAGTGGCAGCCTTGCAGATTTCCTCAATAGGAGTGGAACGGAGGAAAGCTACAGACGCTGCCATAGCTCTAATTTTGTGGCCTGTGACCGAACCTTCCAGAGTCAGGCCGGACTGAGCATAACAAAAAGAAACGCAAGCAGCCAGCCAATTGGACAGAGTGCGTTTAGATACAGGATGACCCAGCTTGTTAGGATCAAAGGACAAAAACAGTTGAGGAGAAGATCTGTGAGGTTTGGTGCGATCAAGATAGTAAGCCAGAGCACGTTTACAATCCAAGGTATGCAAAGCCTGTTCACCTGGATTAGAATGAGGCTTTGGGAAAAAAACAGGTAGAACTATGGATTGGTTAAGATGAAATTCAGACACAACCTTAGGAAGGAATTTGGGATGTGTGCGGAGGACGACCTTATCATGGTGAAAAACCGTGAAAGGTGGATCCGCCACTAGCGCATGAAGCTCACTGACCCTCCTGGCAGAAGTGAGAGCTATTAGAAAGACCACTTTCCAAGTGAGAAATTTAAAATGCGTTGAGGCCAACGGCTCGAAAGGAGGCTTCATCAACGCAGAAAGAACCACATTGAGATCCCAAACAACAGGAGGGGCTTTAAGAGGTGGTTTCACATTGAAGAGGCCCTTCATGAACCTTGAAACTAAGGGATGAGCTGAGAGGGGTTTCCCATGAATCGGCTCATGAAAAGCTGCAATGGCACTAAGGTGGACCCTTATCGAAGAGGATTTCAGACCAGAGTCAGATAAGGACAATAAATAGTCCAACACCAGTCCCACTGCTGTAGATATGGGATTGTGGTGATGTAACTGGCACCAGGAAGAGAAGCGAGACCACTTATGTTGGTAACATTGAAGAGTGGACGGTTTCCTGGAAGCATCAATAATAGAACGAACAGGCTGAGACAGGAGAGCATGAGCTGGGGTCAGCCCGAGAGATACCAAGCTGTCAGGTGCAGAGACTGTAAGTTGGGATGAAGCAGTGTTTGCTGATGCTGTGTAAGCAGTGAAGGAAACAGAGGAAGAGGTATGGGTTCCCTGGAACTGAGCTGAAGTAGAAGGGAAAACCAATGCTGTCTGGGCCACCGTGGGGCGATGAGAATCATGGTGGCTTGTTCCCTCTTGAGCTTGAATAAGGTGCGCAGCATGAGCGGAAGAGGAGGGAATGCATAAAGGAAGAGATTGGTCCAATCCAGGAGAAATGCATCGGGTTCCAGACGGTGAGGAGAGTAAAGTCTGGAGCAAAACAGGGGCAGTTGATGGTTGTGGGGAGCTGCAAAAAGATCCACTTGAGGTGTGCCCCATTGAGAGAAAATGGACTGGAGAGTCGAAGGGTCGAGAGTCCATTCGTGAGGTTGAAGAATTCTGCTGAGATTGTCTGCTAAACAATTCTGTTCCCCTTGGATGTAGACTGCTTTCAGGAATAGGTGACGAGCAGTCGCCCAGGTCCAAATCCTTTGAGCTTCCTGACATAAGGGACGGGATCCTGTCCCTCCCTGTTTGTTGATGTAATACATTGCAACTTGGTTGTCGGTGCAAATGAGGAGAACCTGAGGAAAAAGAAGATGTTGGAAAGCTTTGAGAGCGTAAAATATCGCTCTGAGTTCCAGGAAATTGATGTGGTGTTTCTTTTCCTGGGTGGTCCAAAACCCCTGAGTTTGAAACTCGTTCAAGTGAGCTCCCCATGCATAGGGGGAGGAATCCGTGGTGATGACCAGTTGATGAGGAGGTAGATGAAACAGTAGACCTCTGGATAGATTTGATGATTTCAACCACCAAAGAAGCGACTGTCGAAGAGACGAGGTCACAGATATGTGTCGTGAACAAGGATCCGTCGCTTGTGACCACTGAGTCGCTAGGGTCCATTGAGGAGTACGCAGGTGGAGACGTGCGAAGGGAGTGACATGTACTGTGGAGGCCATGTGTCCCAAGAGCACCATCATGTGATTCGCAGAGATGGAAGGTTGCTGGAACACCTGCTGACAGAGATGAAGGATGGTGTGAAGGCGGTTTAGAGGAAGAAAAGCCCTCATCTGAACAGTATCCAGAATGGCTCCAATGAATTGAAGCCGCTGAGTCGGAATGAGGTGCGACTTGGGTAGATTGATTTCGAACCCCAACAGTCGGAGGAAGTAAATGGTCTGATCCGTTGCTTTGTGAACGGACTGAGGAGAAGGAGCCTTGATGAGCCAGTCGTCCAGGTAAGGGAAGACTTGAAAGTTGTGGGAGCGGAGATAAGCTGCGACCACAATCAGACATTTGGTGAATACTCTGGGCGAGGAGGCTAGGCCGAAGGGTAGCACCTTGTATTGGTAATGATGTTGATTGACAAGAAAGCGCAGGTATTGTCTGGACATCAGATGAATTGGAATGTGAGTATACGCCTCCTTGAGATCGAGGGAACATAGCCAGTCTTCCTGAGAAAGAAGAGGATAGAGGGTGGCAAGAGATAACATCTTGAACTTCTCCTTGACCAGACATTTGTTGAGATCTCTGAGATCTAATATTGGTCTGAGATCTCCGGTCTTTTTGGGTACAAGAAAATACCGGGAGTAAAATCCCAGGCCTTGCTGGTCCAGAGGAACTGGTTCGATGGCATTGAGAAGAAGGAGGGAGTGAACCTCCTGAGCGAGGAGGAGGGATTGAGCCTTGTTGGAAGCAGACTCTTTTGGCAGACTTAGAGGTGGAGGAGTCAGAAAATTTAGGGAGTAGCCGTGGGCGATGATAGCAAGAACCCACTGGTCGGAGGTGATTGCTTCCCAGCGAGTTAGAAAAACTTGTAGTCGACCTCCTATGGGCTGCGGTAGAGGACACGAGGGAGGAAGACTGGCAATGTCCTGGAGAAAGGAGTCAAAAGGGCTGTGTCGACTTAGGTTGAATAGCCGGTTTGACAGCAGGCTGCTGTTGACGAGTCTGTTGTTGCTGCTGACGCTGTCTGCGAGGTTGAGGAGGATGGGACTGCGCCGGTCGAGCAGAAAACCTCCTTTGATATGAAGGTTGTTGCCTGAATGGACGAGGAGGAGGAGGTTTCTTCTTGTTTTTCAACAAGGTGTCCCACCTAGTTTCATGGGCGGAGAGCTTTTGGGTGGTGGTATCCATGGACTCCCCAAACAGCTCATCCCCTAGGCAAGGAGCATTGGCAAGTCTGTCCTGATGGTTCACGTCCAGTTCTGAGGTCCGTAGCCATGCCAATCTTCTCATTGCTACAGAGATAGCAGTAGCACGAGACGTCAGTTCAAAAGTATCATAAATAGAACGGACCATAAACTTCCTGAGTTGCAGAAGACTAGAGGTACATTGCTGAAAAGCAGGAAGTTTACGGTCCGGAATATACTTTTGAAAAGAGGTTACCTGTTGAATGAGGTGCTTCAGGTAAAACGAGAAATGAAAAGCGTAATTACTTGAACGGTTGGCCAGCATTGCATTTTGGTAAAGACGCTTTCCAAATTTGTCCATGGCCTTTCCTTCTCTACCAGGAGGGACAGAGGCATACATACTGGCTCCTGTAGTCTTCTTTAGAGTTGACTCTACCAACAGGGATTCATGAGAAAGTTGGGGTTTGTCAAATCCAGGTATTGGAATCACTTTATATAGAGATTCTAGTTTTCTTGGGGCTCCTGGGATTGTCAAAGGAGTTTCCAGATTCTTATAAAAAGTTTCCCTCAAGATGTCATGGAGGGGTAACTTTAAAAACTCTTTAGGAGGTTGGTCAAAATCCAAGGCATCCAAAAATGCCTTGGATTTTTTAGAGTCAGACTCTAAAGGAATAGACAAGGTGTCTGACATCTCCTTTAAAAATTTTGTGAAGGAGGAGTGCTCTGGCTTAGCAGTAGTATCGTGCACCGATGGTTCCTCCTCATCAGATGTATAATCCTCCTCGGTACCGAGGGGATCATCTGAATCATCCCACAAGTCAGGGTCCCGTACCGATTGTAAACGGCCCTGGGAAAGTGGAGTCGATGTATCAGTATGTTTAGTCTTGTGTACCGATTTACCAGACCGAGTGGAGACGGTACCTGGGGAATGTAGTACGGTACGGGGTTCAGAGACCAGTACCGGTTCCGACACCGTATGAGTAGCATGCCGTTTTGGTTCTGCTGATAGAACAGGCATGGACAAAGATTTTTGCGGTGCCGAAACAGTCGATGCCGATAACAGAGGCTGTTCGACAGACGGCACCGAAGGCTCAGTCGGTACCGACACTGGAAGGTTCGGAGACAAGAGAGCCGGGAGCAACTGTTGTAGTTGCTGCTTAAGCTGGACCTGGAGGATAGAGGCAATGCGCTCATCCAACGTTGGTCCCGATGGCACCGGTACCGGTTTTTTCTTGCTCGGTACCTTCGGTGCCGCTCGACGCTCGGGTGAAGTCGATGCCGATGACGATGCAGAGACTTCAATGGGAGCGGAGCGTTTACGGGGCCGGCGCTCAGTCTGCAGGACTTGGCTCACTGCATGCTCGACTGGCGGGCCTAGAACAGTAGGGGAAGGCTTCTTAGCCGGCTTACCTACAGGAGTCGACACCGACGATGGATCTGGCGGTGCCGAGGTAGTCGGAGTCGACTTGGAAGAAGTCGTCGACGTCGATACCGGTGCACTTTCCATAGCGGTACCGAAAAGGATCCGCTGCTGAATTTGTCGATTTTTTAAAGTTCTTTTTTGTAAAGAACTACAGCGGGTGCAGGTGTCAGCCCTATGGTCCGGACCCAGACACTGGAGGCACCACTTGTGTGGGTCGGAAAGGGAGATAGGGCGCGCACACCGCTGACACTTTTTGAAACCCGGTGACGGGGGCATGAAGGGAAATACTGCTGTAGCAAAATCGAAGCCCGAGGCTTCGATGGTGCCAACAGGCCCCGCCGGGTCAGTTCGATAAAAAAATTAAAAAAGAATAATTTTTTTTTTTTTTTTTTACACAATAGGGTAAAAAAGAAAGAAAGAAAGAAAAAATGAAGAGAAAAATACGCGCGAGCGGGAAGGCAAGTGAAATAGTAGAAAAACTTCCAACAGCCGTTGGAAACACGCGTCTTCTTAGCTCCGCGGAAATAAGAAAACTGGGGACCGCGCGCCTCTGTCGGGCGGGAAGGCACTCGCGCACGCGCGGTGCGGCCTAGCTAGAACTTTCTAAAGTTCTTAGAGTGCAATCACTCTAAAATTGTCCGTACCGGGGCTCCGTCGGTGCCGTCACCCATCAGTCAAGAATATGCTGCCTGCTTGTCCTGGGATAACAGCCTGTTCCACCTGCTCCAGCCCCTTTCAGCAGACTCCCTGTGACCCTTAGAAGTTTCAGGACCACGGGTTGAGACCTACTTTTCTGAAAGCCTTATATTTTATGACCCCCCCCCCCCAAATAATAGCACTATTATTAGTCTACATTTTTACCCATAGAAGCATGCTTCTTGCTCACAAACAAGGTAATTTCATAACCCGGCAACTAAAACATTGAAAAAAAGCACAGATTCTGTAAAAGTGACATATAGGGGCATTTTCAAAAATGAAAGACGTCCAAAAGACGGCATAAACCAGCACCTGGATGTCCTATTCACTAGGTCTTGCAAGTGCCAATTGTCAAAACCGTCTACCCACTGTGTGTCCAGGACTAAAGGGGAGGCATGCTCCAGGACTAGGCGGGCTTAGATATGGACATCTTGCGGCAATAATCAAACCTTTCCCAGGATGTCCTGGACAGAATTTAGACGTTCTGAGCTACACCTGTTTTCAAAGCATCTAAGTGCCAAAAAGGTACCCAAACTGATAACTACTGGAAGGATTAAGTTATGACTCCCCCCCAGTGGTCACTAACCTCATACCACCCCATTCCAAAATCTGAATGAAATAGTACATACCTGTCTGTGGGAAATCCTACTATAGTAAAGCATCACACAGGCCCACCAAAATCCTACTATACTGCCATATAGGTGCCACCTGCAGCCATAAGTGCTGTTGGGGGTGGTAGAAAGATAGGCATAATTGGTTTTGGGGCAGTTTTGGAGGGCTCAGCATAAATTATAAGGGGGCTATAGTATAGACCTGGCATGCTTTATATGAATTTCAAAGCACTTTGAGGTGCCCCATTGCTCTATTGGAATGTCTTTGTGGCCAGTCTATTACAATGCTGGCCCCTCCCTTGTACAAATAATCTGAATTTGGACATTTCGCAATTGGACGGTTCTGTGATCGAAAATGGCTAATAAAGTTGCATATCCTAGGATTGGATATCCTGTCAACCAAGACATATAAGTAGACTATTAAAAAAAAAAAAAAAATTGGGAGGTCTAGCGGTTTGGCTTGTTTCAAAAATAGCCATATGCCTCTGACTTTGGACACCTTGCGGGAAACGTCCAAAGTCGGATTTAGACATCCTATCACAAATGCCCCTCATAGACACCTATGTGCCTTTATAATAGCCTCTTGGCCCAATTCCCAATAGTTCACAAACGCTAACATACAAATATACACCTGCTTTGATGGTGTAAATGTTGCATGTGCTCTATGAGGTAATTTTAAACTGACTTTTTCAAGCCTGTCTCCATCATATTCTTTTTTATATATATATATTTTGGAAAATTTATTTGTAACCATTTCTGATACATGGCTTGCCATAACATTCTATGCCATGATTGGTTGTTCTATTTGTTACTGAAGCTGTGGTCTCATTGGGCTCTTTTCTGCGGGCATTTTGTTTAAATAGGAAACCAGAGCAAAAAGGAAGCCCTATGTTCCACAATAATCTGGAGAAACAAAGAGGAAAAAAGGAGTGGAACAATGGTTTTTGGATGACACAGGAAAAATTTCTTAAAAATAATCCTTCCCTTTTACAAAACTGCACAAGTGGATTTTAGCACTGAATGCTCTGCACTGCTCCGATGTTCATGGGAACTCTATCAGCATCGGAGCAGCGCAGAGAAATCAGCACACCAGCCAGCGCTAAAAACCACTTGCGTGGTTTTATAAAACCATTATAAGCCATGAATATAAATATTAAAACTTATGCTGAAAACAAGCCATCTGTTCAACAGTGTGATAAAACTTGAGGTTAATAAAACCAGCCTGCTTGCATTGAAACCAAATTGTCTATTCTGCAATGAGCCAGTCTGAAATGGCATCTGCAATCAGGTGAACATGTAGTTTGGACCTAATATGGTCCGTGTTTTTGCAGAACTATGCCTTCATCAGGGGTTCTTAAAAAGAAAATTAATGCAATGAGTATAGTCTTAGAAGATAGAGGAAAAAAATGAGGAGATGATATGCTAAAATCTGAACAGAAATATTAAAATTCATGGCGCAGAGGGTAGTGATCAATGGAGATCGCTTTGAGGAAAGGGATGTTACCAGTGGTGTGCCTTGAGGTTCTGTTTTTGGGCCTGTTCTTTTTAACATTTTTATAAATGATATTGCTGATGGGTTGACAGGTACGAAAATCTGCAACAGAGTAGACACGCCGAATGGTGTGAATAACATGAAGAAAGACCAGGCAAAACTTGAAGAATGGTCTGAAATTTGGCAGCTAAAATGTAATGCTGAGAAATACAAGGTCATGCATTTGGACTGCAAAAACCAGAGGGAATGGTACAGTTTAGGGGGCGAAGAGCTTATGTGCACGACAGAAGAGCGGGACTTGGGTGTGATTGTATGTGATGATCTTAAGGTGGCCAAACAGGTTGAAAAGGTGACGGTGAAAGCTAGAAGGATGCTAGGTTGCATAGGGAGAGGTATGGCCAGTAAGAAAAAGGAGGTATTGATGCCTTTATATAAGACTCGTGTGAGACCTCATTTAGAATATTGTGTACATTTCTGGAGGCCGCACCTTCAAAAAGATATAAAAAGGGTGGAATCGGTCCAGAGGAAGGCTATTAAAATGGTGTGTGGTCTTCGTGACAAGGCGTATGGGGCAGACTTAAAGATCTCAATCTGTATACTTTGGAGAAAATGCGGGAGAGGGGAGATATGATAGAGACATTTAAATCAAAACTCTAAGGAAAATATGTTATTTGCCAAGTGGTGGAAGCACCCACTGAAAACCATTTAATCAAAAGTGGAGAAAAAGCCTCAGCCATCAATAATATGCAGACGGCAACCCAATGAGTCTTTGAGCCGTTCTTATTCTGTATCTTGGGCAAAAAACTCCACTATTCTCAAAATGTCATTTTCAAAAACAGGAAAACATCCCACCATTGTGCACAAGGAAAAGAAACAGAACAAGAGAAAAAATATATACTTATCTTCACTGATGACCTTTACTCTGTCCAATATCATGATGTTCCGGTTAATGCACCTACAGCAGTGAAGTGAAGATAAATGGCTATATTTCCAACAAGGCTCTTATTTCGCCAACTAGTGGCTGCATCAGGGAAATACCATGACAAACTTTCATTCTTTTCAACTCCGTCCACCTACTGGCATCAAAATGGCTCCTGGATTTGAGACTCCGCGTTCCATGACGTCATTTCCGCTGGAAATCATTCAAAATACAAAAACAAAAATCAATAAAACGCACACCATTCCACTTTCTGATTAAGACCCTTAGGCCAAATCGTATCCAAAAAGAAGATCGATCTCCATTCACTCTGGTACAGTTTAGTCTTCACGTCACCCCTCCATGACGTCACTGGGATGTGATCCAATACAAAACATGTAAACTCCTCAAAAGAATGTTGTTTTTCCACACGGTGAGGAGTTAATACATCCACTTGTCGTTTATGGGCTATGTTAGAACGATGTTCAAATAACCTAGTCTTCAGACTCCACGCTGTGTGGCCAATGTAACACAAGTCACACGGACATACAATAGCGTATACCACACCAATCGTTTCACATGTGGCACTGCATGTCATCCACCACTTGGCAAATAACTTTTTTCCTTAGAGTTTTGAATTAATTGTTATTTTTGTTTTTGTTCTTGAGAGACATTTAAATACCTACGTAATATAAATATGCATGAGTCAAGTCTCTTTCATTTGAAAGAAAACTCTGCAATGAGAGGAAGTTAAGAGGTGATAGGCTCCAGAGTAATATGAGGAAATACTTTTTTATGGAAAGAATGGTAGATGCATGAAACAGTCTCCCGGAAGAAGTGGTGGAAACAGAGACTGTGTCTAAATTCAAGAGGGCCTGGGATAGGAACGTGGGATCTCTCAGAGATAGAAAGAGATATTTGTTACTGTGGATGGACAGACTAGATGGGCCATTTGGCCTTTATCTGTCGTCATGTTTCTAAAACAAATAAACACAAAATCGTGAGACTGAAAAATATCGATGACGACAAAGGGAACTTTAAAAAGTACCTTCATCTACTTTATGATTTGAGAGGCAAAAAAATAAATAAATTAAGTGAAATACTAGCCGTCCACTTTTTTGCCAAATATGACAAGGGTGCATATATAAAAAGACTATGAAATATCCAACTAATGCTGTGTTGTGCGCATAATACTGAGAAGAGGTATTTGGGAAAATAACTTACTGCGTCCAATATTGGTCACCGTACCTTAAGAAGGATATGGCGATACTCGAGAAGGTTCAGAAAAGAGTGACACGATTGATAAAAGGTATGGAAAACCTTTCATATGCTGAAAGATTAAAGAAACTGGGGCTCTTTTCCCTGGAGAAGTGGAGACTTAGAGGGGACATGATAGAGACTTACAAGATCATGAAGGGCATGGAGAAAGTGGAGAGGGACAGATTCTTCAAACGTTCGAAAACTACAAGAACGAGATGGCATTCGGAAAAATTAAGAGGGAACAGATTCAGAACCAATGCTAGGAAGTTTTTCTTCACCCAAAGGGTGGTGGACACCTGGAATGTACTTCCAGAGGTTGTGATAGGACAGAGTACAGTTTTGGGGTTCAAGCAGGGATTAGATATTTTCCTGAAGGAAAAGGGGATAGAATGGTATAGATAGAGGATTACTATACAGGTCCTGGACCTGATGGGCCGCTGCATGAGCGGACTGCTGGGCGTGATGGACCTCTGGTCTGACCCAGCAGAGGCACTGCTTATGTTCTTACTGTTAATCTTTCCGCCAAGAATTATCCAAGTGTCTATAGCAGCCATAGGAGAGGCACGAAACCAACTCCATAGGGTTTTGAAAAAGAGACATAAATGTGTGAAATCATGTGAGGATGTGAAAAGATGTAAGAACGTGGGACCTCGAATAGGAGACGCCATGGTGGCAGTGACTACACAGCTATATGGCTTATTGGTAAGATAAGTCAATTGTGGACAGGTACCTGGAACTGTTTGACATGATTGGTTTGCAGGTGGCAGTATCAATTGTTTGCTAGTGTTTCTTGAGTGGCTGCTCCTGAGGAAGGTATTGGAGAGCTCCATTGAGCACTTGCCAATTCAGCTAAGTGCTGCTCTATTTTCTCAAATTTGTATGCTGCCGCTTGTTTATATAGGAGGAGGTGTTTTGAGTTTTGCTCATAGTTTACTTTTTTGAGAACTGAATTTCTTTAAGTGATATGAGTGTTTGAAATCTTTTCCTCCCATATAATAATATAATAATTGCTTATAGTTATTACTAAAAAGGTAAAAAAAAGAGGTTCTTTGGGTTTTACAAAATAGATTTTTGTAATTGAACAAATTTGAATAAACCTTGTCCATCTTGTTTTGGTTTGTTATTCTAGTATGCACGCACAAAAAGGGAGGGAGTCTACTCTAAGCACTATCCTATGAAGGTTGTTTAGCACCTTTAAAGAGCTGGTGCTTAGCATGGATCTTATTGACACCTAACTTTGGGTTTTATTTACTAAATCTGGCCCAAAACACCAAAAAGAAGCATCAAATCCTCTTAAAGCAACTGATTGAGTGCTCTGTGGCTCCAATGTCTAAAAATAGTTTTCAAAAACTGGAAAGATATGCTAAGTCCCTATAATAGTACACTTTAAATGTTAAAAACTCTACCCCGTATCCCAATACCATGTATAACACCTCCCATCTGAAGAGATACATTACACACCATCTTCTCCTTTTCAAGGGCTTTCAGGTGCTGCTGTTGCTCTTGCTTAAGCTGTTCTTCCAGCCTTCCCTTGTGCTTTTGCTGAAGAGAAAGCAGAGGCATTTTGCATTATTTCTAGACATTTCATACAAGAAAAGACAAAGAAAAAAAAATTACAGATGAGAAAAATCAAAGAAACTTTTTTTCCGGATTTGATCTTTAAAGCAAATAACCCCTCTTTTATAAACCACGAAAGCAGTTTTTAGCACAGGCCGGCGCGCTGAATGCTCTGCACTGCTCCCAACGCTCATAGATACTCTATGGAGCAGCAAAGAGCATTCAGTGCACCAGCCTGCGCTAAAATTGCTTTCGCGGTTTTGCAAAAAAAAAAAAAAAATAAATAATAATAATAATGGGGGAAGGTAAATAAGGTATAGAGATTGATGTAAAGTAGTTTAGAACTCTCCTCCACATATTACTCTCCCCCAACTCATTCCTGTTTGAGCAGCTAATCCTTTAGACCATGGGTGTCAAAGTCCCTCCTCAAGGGCCACAATCCAGTTGGGTTTTCAGGATTTCCCCAATGAATATGCATGAGATCTATTAGCATACAATGAAAGCAGTGCATGCAAATAGATCTCATGCATATTCATTGGGGAAATCCTGAAAACCCGACTGGATTGCGGCCCTCGAGGAGGGACTTTGACACCCCTGCTTTAGACACCACTATTGACAGTATTTTAAAAAAATCTATTTAAGTATTTATAGACCTTTTACATTCAGGTACTGAAGTATTTCTCCCTATCTGTCCCAGTGGGCTAACAATCTGACTAATTTACCTGGGGCAATGACACCTAGTTTGAGTTCTATGCCTTTTCTTACAGGTTTTTAGTGTGAACTGGTTTTTAGCGCGAGCTCAAAGAATTCCTATGAGTATTGGAGCATTACCTCGCCAGCTCATGCTAAAAACCTCTAGCGCAGCTTGATAAAAAGGGGGTTAATTAATTGTGCTCTGCGGTGTATTGGACTATATTGGGAGTTAGCTTTTGTTTTGTCCCTTGTTCTGTCTTGGTCCTCATCTACCCTTTATGAAGTTATTTTCTGATGTAAACTGCTTAAACTTGGTATTGACTTGGCAGTATATCAAATAAAGTTGATGAAGGTGATGAAAAATGCCACTGCATGGTGACTAATGCACTAGAGAAAAGAACTTGCTTTGGAGGAAAGGCGGGAGAGGGGAGATATGATAGAGACGTTTAAATACCTACGAAATGTAAATGCGCATGAGTCGAGTCTCCTTCATTTGAAAGGAAACTCTGCAATGCGAGGGCATAGGATGAAGTTAAGAGGTGATAGGCTCCAGAGTAATCTAAAGGAATACTTTTTTATGGAAAGGGTAGTAGATGCGTGGAAGAGGTGTTGGAAACAGAGATTGAATCTGAATTCAAGAGGGCCTGGAATAGGCACGAAGGAATCTTTCGGAGAGAGAAAGAGATAATGGTTACTGCGGATGGGCAGACTAGATGGGCCATTTTGCCTTTATCTGCCATCATGTTTCTATTTAAAAGACAGCCCAGGGCTGGATATCTGATACTCTGCAGTCGCCTTCTCCACTCTGGAATTCCACAGAATACAAACTGGGGAATTTGTCTTAATTTAGTGAATTCTAGATGTATTCATTTCTCCCAAGAATCAAAGCTCAGCGTTGGCTCTATACACAGAAAATGGAAGCCTGATGCTGAAGCACTGTATTTCACATCAACTATTCTCTGTGATTCCGCTGGAGAGTCCGAGATCAATTGGCATGGTGGGAATTTAGACAAACAGGAGAGAGAACAATGGATTTTCTAAACTGTAATGTGTGGAGTCCAAGGATTATTCTGAATAACAAGCTTCAACATTCAAATACAGGGCACAAGTATATGGTGAAGTGTTAGTGTAATGGACCTTCCAGTGAAGGCAGGTACACAACAAATCAGCAGTGTCTAAGGCACCTACCCGAAGACCAGTTTCAAGGGTCCCCTAATTGCTGGCTAAGAAATTGGAATAAAGCCTTTTGGCAGGCACACAAAATTCACCATGGGTGCATAAATGAGGGAGGCTGATCTAAAGTAAAAACAAAATTCCAAAGACACTAACATATACAGTAACAGAGCTATGAACATAATAATGCAGACAGTCCATAAAAACAAAGTAAAAGAGCTGCAAAAGGTATCAAAAGTGATAAGATATTTATAGATCTTGCTCTCCTCTGAGGTTTACTTCCTCCTTCACTTTCCTGCATTCTGATGGAGGAAAGTGTTGTGCCTTCTCTGCTCCTTTAGTTACTACTGCTATTAACTATTTTTATAGCACTACCAGACATATGTAGCGCTGTACAGAGCCACAAAGAAGACAGTCCCTGCTGGAAAGATCTTACAATCTAAACAGACAAGACAGACAAACAGGATGTCATGGATACAGTAAAGGGGAACGGTTAGTCTGCTGGCTAGGTTGGAGGGCAGAGAGGAGTACAGGACAATCAAGCCATTGTGACATCACTGATGAGGTTGGCTCTTAGGCATTGGTGGAATAAGTCATTATGACATCACAATCTCAGCTCTGCTTCCCAAAGACTGAAACTCTTCACACTACTACTATGAATTCTATAGTGCTACCAGACGCACGCAGCGCTGTACAGTCACAAAGAAGACAGTCCTTGCTCGAAAGAGCTTACAAGACAGACAAACAGAATGTCATGGATACAGTTAAGGGGAATGGTTAATCTGCTGGCTGGGTTGGTGGGCAGAGGGAGTAGGGTTATGGATTGAAGGCTATATCAGTCTGCTTTTAAACAAGAGAAGGGGCTTAGTGGACAAACTCAGGTAATTTATTCCAGGCATGGGGGCAGCTAGATGAAAGGAATGAAGTCTGGAATTGGCAGTGGAGGAGAAGGGTAAAGCTAAGAACAGCTTATCTGAGGAATGGAGTTCTCTGGGAGGTGTATAAGGAGAGAGAACAGAAGAGAGATATCGAGGGGCAGCAGAATGAACACACTTGAAGGTTAGCAATAGGAGCTTGAACTGTATTTAAGTGGATAGGAGAGGCTATCTGACCATTTTGGAACTGAGCCACACAGAAGCTGGCAGTTATGTGATGCTAATCCTTTGGGGGGGGGGAGGTTGGGAAGAAGGGGGTCCTATTGATATTCCCAAATGGCAAGCACTTCTACCACTCAAGCTGCATCTTGTAAAATTTCCAGAAAGGGACAAGACCCTATCATACAAATCTGATTTGGTCTCCAGCCGATATGGTTCTCCAACCTAGTGGCTGAGAAAATAAAGGCGAAAGCGTTGGCGTTCATGAAATATAAAAAAACCCAAGAAGAGGAGAGCAGAAAGGACTACAGAGTGAAACTGAAAGAAGCCAAGAGAGAGATACGTTTGGCGAAGGCACAGGCGGAAGAACAAATGGCTAAAAATGTAAAAAAGGGAGATAAAATTTTTTTCAGATAGATTAGTGAAAGGAGGAAGATAAAAAATGGAATTGCTAGGCTAAAAGATGCTGGGAACAAATATGTGGAGAGTGATGAGGAGAAAGCAAATGTGCTAAACAAATACTTCTGTTCTGTGTTCACAGAAGAAAATCCTGGAGAAGGACCAAGATTGTCTGGCAAAGTTACACGAGAAAATGGAGTAGATTCTGCGCCGTTCACGGAGGAGGGTGTTTATGAGCAACTTGAAAAACTGAAGGTGGACAGCGATGGAACCAGACGGGATCCATCCCAGGATACTAAGGGAGCTCAGAGAGGTTCTGGCGAGTCCTATTAAAGACTTGTTCAACAAATCTCTGGAGACGGGAGTGATTCCTGGGGATTGGAGGAGAGCGGATGTGGTCCCTATTCATAAAAGTGGTCACAGGGATGAAGCAGGAAACTACAGGCCGGTGAGCCTCACTTCAGTTGTTGTAAAAATAATGGAAGTGTTGCTGAAAGAAAGGATAGTGTATTTCCTTGAATCTAATGGGTTACAGGATCCGAGGCAACATGGCTTTACAAAAGGTAAATCGTGCCAAACGATCCTGATCGAATTTTTTGATTGGGTGACCAAAGAACTGGATCAAGGACATATGCTAGATGTAATTTACTTAGATTTCAGCAAAGCCTTTGATACAGTTCCTCATAGGAGGCTGTTGAACAAACTTGAAGGGCTGAAGTTAGGACCCAAAGTGGTGAACTGGGTCAGAAACTGGCTGTCGGACAGACGCCAGAGGGTGGTGGTTAATGGAAGTCGCTCGAAGGAAGGAAAGGTGACTAGTGGAGTCCCTCAGGGTTCGGTGCTGGTGCCAATCCTGTTCAATATGTATGTGAGTGACATTGCTGAAGGGTTAGAAGGAAAAGTGTGCCTTTTTGCAGATGATACCAAGATTTGTAACAGAGTAGACACCGAAGAGGGAGTGGAAAATATGAAAAAGGATCTGCAAAAGTTAGAGGAATGGTCTAATGCCTGGCAACTAAAATTCAATGCAAAGAAATGCAGAGTAATGCATTTGGGGATTAATAATAGGAAGGAACCGTATATGCTGGGAGGAGAGAAGCTGATATGCACGGACAGGGAGAGGGACCTTGGGGTGATAGTGTCCGAAGATCTAAAGGCGAAAAAACAGTGTGACAAGGCAGTGGCTGCTGCCAGAAGGATGCTGGGCTGTATAAAGAGAGGCGTAGTCAGTAGAAGGAAGAAGGTGTTAATGCCCCTGTACAGGTCATTGGTGAGGCCCCACTTGGAGTATTGTGTTCAGTTTTGGAGACCGTATCTGGCGAAAAACGTAAGAAGACTTGAGGCGGTCCAGAGGAGGGCGACGAAAATGATAGGAGGCTTGCGCCAGAAGACGTATGAGGAGAGACTGGAAGCCCTGAATATGTATACCCTAGAGGAAAGGAGAGACAGGGGAGATATGACTCAGACGTTCAAATACTTGAAGGGTATTAACGTAGAACAAAATCTTTTCCAGAGAAAGGAAAATGGTAAAACCAGAGGTCATAATTTGAGATTGAGGGGTGGTAGATTCAGGGGCAATGTTAGGAAATTCTACTTTACGGAGAGGGTAGTGGATGCCTGGAATGCGCTCCCGAGAGAGGTGGTGGAGAGTAAAACTGTGACTGAGTTCAAAGAAGCGTGGGATGAACACAGAAGATTTAGAATCAGAAAATAATATTAAATATTGAACTAGGCCAGTTACTGGGCAGACTTGTACGGTCTGTGTCTGTGTATGGCCGTTTGGAGGAGGATGGGCAGGGGAGGGCTTCAATGGCTGGGAGGGTGTAGATGGGCTGGAGTAAGTCTTAACAGAGATTTTGGCAGTTGGAACCCAAGCACAGTACCGGGTAAAGCTTTGGATTCTTGCCCAGAAATAGCTAAGAAGAAAAAAAAAAAAAAATAATAATAATAATTTAAATTGAATCAGGTTGGGCAGACTGGATGGACCATTCGGGTCTTTATCTGCCGTCATCTACTATGTTACTATGTTACAGTGTGTATGACAGCTTCTCTACCTTAGCTCACTCCAGGGTTGAGCTCTTCATACTTTTATACTAGGTTTTTGCAGTGCTGTTGCATATTGGGTCAAAGGTTGAGGTTGAGAGAACAGATTTTTGGTATGTCCCTCTATCAAGACATCATTCCATGCTTCAGACAAGCATAGCTTATATGAAAGGGGAATGTTAGGCCCAGATATGTAAATATTTCTGCTATTCTATTCACCAACAAGCTGGTGGTCTTTGTAGAACTTTACTGTACTTTCATCTGCATATTAATATAGATGTCAAGATCTCTTTTTATTACTTTCTTTGGTATCTGCTAGATTCTTCCTACGGACCCAGCCTGGCCAGTGTCAAAACCAGAATGCTTGTCTAGATGGATCTTTGGTCCAACCCAGCATGTTCTGACCCATTTCCTTAATCCCTTTCTTCTGCAAAATTCTGTCTGCAGTCTATAGGTCATAGCTGTGGTCCATCTCTCACTTCTTAACACCTGTTGTTCCCTCTACAACAGTGTTCTTCAACCACCGGTCCATGGACCAGTGCCGGTCCACAGAAATTTCCTGCCGGTCCACAGGGCCAGCACATGCATCAGGCCCAAAACAGTGTTCTTCAACCGCCAGTCCACGGTGCGATCGATGTGGCGTTATCTTCGAGCCAGCTCCCTCTTCCTAACTGATTCAGTGCACAAAGCCACGGGCAGTGGCTCCTACGGGCATCCTGCGCCTGAACTGGAAGCCTTCTCTCTGACGTTGCAACGTCAGAGGGAAGGCTTCCAGATGAGGCAAGGGACGTGCAATACAATTAGTACTATTATGGGGGCGGGGTCTGGGGTGGAGATTGGATAGAGATGGGCGGGGTCTGGCCTACGACTTAGCCCACTGTTCTTCAACCGCCGGCCCATGGACCGATGCCGGTCCACAGAATAATTATTTTATTTCTGCCGGTCCATAGGTGTAAAAAGGTTGAAAAACACTGCTCTACAACCTTCATGCTAATGAACTGCAGAAACGTATTTGAAAGTATACTTTTAAAGCCCTGTGTCCACAGTTCCAGATCATTAAATACGCTAATTTCCAGTTACCTCAGGTAGTCCCTGACACCTTTTCTTTCTTCATACCTGTTCAATCACAGCAGATTGCAACTGTCTGCAGTGTTCCAGCTGCTTGCTCTTCTCACTGCAATCACGAACCAACTTTTTAATTTCTCTCTTGTGATCCAGATTTTCAGACTAATGTAGGAAAGGGACAGAACAAAAGAAACTCATTCACTGCTATTATAGTTTGGCTCGTCAGTTGCCTCCACTTTTGAGTGTCTGGTCCAGCCAGAGCCAAGCTTAGCTGTGGTGATGGCATGCTGACTTCAATCACATCTAACTAATGATCTCCCCTTATTTCCAGCTAACACCTTTTTCAATTGTAGCTCAAGGTGAGTTTTGTGCAGATACAAGAAGTTATCAGTGGCGTAGCAAGGGTAGGAGGTGCCCGGACACGCCATGTGCCCTCCTCTCTGCTCCTCCCGTTCTTTTCCTGCCCCCTTCACACTCATGCCTTCCCTTCCCCCCCCCCCACACCTTTTTACATCTTCACCAGTGTGAGCAGCTTCTCAGGCCTGCTGCTCACGCCGGCGTTGGCTTTCCCCCCTGATGTCACTTCCTGGCCCCATGACCCAGAAGTGATTTCAGAGGGGAGCCAGGCTAGCACAAGCACCATGCCGGAGATGTTGCTTGTGCTGGCGAAGATTTAGAGGGGTATGACAGGGTGAAAGGGAGGGCGTGAGTGGGGGGTGGAGAGGTGCCGGCACCCCCACCAAGATGCTGCCATTGTCAGGTATTTTCCTGTCCCTGGAAGGCTCACAATCTAAGATTTAAAAAATATCACCATCGTCTCTTATCTTATCAGGCAGCTTCCTGGGACAAGGACCTAAACTCTTTATTGACAACCGCTAATATGTGTCAGCAGTTTAGGAAACACTTAAAAACATATCTGATATACGTCAAATTTTTAGGTAATTAACTTTATTTTAACTATCATCTTTCTTTTGTGAACCACACGGAACTTTATGGTTATGCAGTATAGAAGTAAAATTTTATGTTATGTTAACCCTCCCCCCACACTTTTTACAAAGTCACGGAAGAGGTTTCTACCGTGGGCCCAATGAGTTAAATGCTACGATGCTCAGAGGAATTCTATGAGTGTCAGAGCATTTACCTTGCAGGGCTGTGGTTGAAATTTCTAACGCGGCTTTGTAAAAGCCAGCAAAAGTTTGTACCGGAGGCAACAGAGGGTTAAGTGGCTTATCCAGGATCTGAAGAAGCAGTAGCAAGATTTGAGCTGGGGTTTCCCTAGTTGTCAGCCCAGAGCTTTAGCCACTAGGCAACTCCTCCACTCTCATTTTTCAGAGCTCTTTACACATACAGCTGGCAAGCAGATGTTGTTGTTCTGCAGAGTGGAAGTTCTTCCCCCATTTCCCCGAGTCTGGAAATACTCAGTATATTTTTAATAAAGGATGAATCAGCCATTTAAGGTTCACCTCTCAGCAAGTTTAACCAATTAACTTTGGGAATTTGTCATTTTAAAACTGCTTTTAAAACGTTTTCCTCATTTTTAATCCTCCCCCCCCAAGTTTGCAAAAGAGAGAAGTTCCTGGAGCAGGTTTACAGCTTAGCTGGTTAGCATAAGAATACAATTCTATAATGATGCACCAATATTTAGGCCCCTATTCTACAAGTATAAAGGAAAGTTGGCAACTACTTTCCTATAGAATACTAGTATAACAGGTAACATATGTGCCTATAATTTAGTGTAAATGCTTTTGCCTAGATTGCTAAAACACACACACTTTGCCTAAATGTATGCACTCTTCTTCAAGCTGTGCACCAACGCAACGAGGTGTAGCCAGAATATTGGCATTTATACCATGTGCCCCTGTTCTAGTGGTTTATTTGTGTTCTTGATGTCTAAACGTTGGCAGCTACATTAAAGAATTTCCTCCTCACTGACCTGATCAGAAGAAGAAAGTATTGCTTTCCAAAGCTAATCAAAATATGGATTAAGTTAGTCCAATACAAAAGGTATCATTTTACTTTCTTTTCTTCATTTTATTTCTATTTATTACTTTTAAAAGTGGACAAACACAGCTACCGCACTGCTTTACTCCAGCCCAGGGGTGCCCATACTTTTTGGGCTTGTGAGCTACTTTTAAAATGAACAAGTCAAAATGATCTACCAACAATAAAATTTAAAAAAACACAAAGCACACTATACGCAGAAAAAATGTTAATTATCATTTATATTCCGCGGGTTTTCAAAGAAGTCAAGGCAGATGACTTTATGCAATATCATCTCAGGAACAACTATACAAAAATAGACAAATATACCCCCTCCCTTTTTACTAAACCGCGATAGCGGTTTTTAGCGCAGGGAGCTGCCAGATCTCATTCCCCCCGCCAATTTTTTCTTCCTCTCTTCCTGCCCCCTCCCCTTTCTTTCTTTCTGTCTCCCTGCCCCCTTTCTTTCTGTCTTCCTGTCCCCCCCTTTCTTTCTTTATTTTTCCCTTCTTTTTTTCTGTCTCCCTGCTCCCCCTTCTTTCTGTCTCCCTGCCTGCTCCCAAGCTACTGCCACCGCCATCAGGGAACAGGCCTCCAAACCACCCCTGCCCCACGTTCTCCCTGCTTCCCCACACAGAAGCGTCAAGCCGACCAGATTTCCTCTCCCCGACATCATTTCTGAAGTCGGAGAGGAAGTTCCGGGCCAGCCAGGCAGCGATTGGCTGGCCCGGAACTTCCTCTCCAATGCCAGAATTGACGTCGGGTGGGGGAAGTGAGTCGGGAAGCAAGTAGAACGCAAAGGCAACGCGATCGACTCGCGTTGCCTTTGCAATCTACAGGTCGATCGCGATTGATCTTTTGGGCACCCCTGCTCCAGACTATTTATTTATTTGGTTTTATATCCCATCCTCCCAGGGGAGCCCAGAACAGGTTACAAGTTTACATACATATTTATATGTTTTCAGGCAGGACATTGTTTGCTAGACATGGTAAAACAGTTAACAAAGCATGGTAAAACATAACGTAACATGGTATGGGGAGACATAACATGAAGAGCATTATATGGCAAAGCATGGCAAACATAGTATAACAAACATTGTATAAGAAGCGTGGTTAACATAGCATGGCAAACCTATTATATACAGTATACAAGCATAGCATAGCAAACATATCATGGGAGATATAGTATATAAGGATATAGTATATAAGTGTGGTTAATCTAGAATGACATGACAGTTTGATATGTAACAAGATAGACATGGGATGGCAAATATTGTGTTGTGGGCATAGTATGAGAATGTAGCACAGTACACAGAGGCCTCCATTTAAGAAACTGTGCTAGCAGTTTCTAGCGCGGGGAGCCATGCTGATGCTTATAGAGTTCCTATGAACGTCGGGAGCAGTGCGGGCCATTCAGTGCAGTTTAATAGAAGAGGGGAATAGTGTGGCAATTATAGTATGAAAGATACAATGTATAGTTTAGTAGAGCGAAAGAGAAAGGTGGCAGTATGACAAAATGTGGCAAAGCATGGTGTGGTTGGACATAGTAGATAGAACGGTGGGATCTTGCACACTGGAGGCTGCGTATTGTACCACAGGAGGTGACTTGGTAGGGAAAAGCATTATATGACGGGCAATATAAAGTGAGACAGTTCACAGAGTCGTGAGTGAAGTGTGTCTGAATTCAAGAGGGCCTGGGATAGGCACATGGGATCTCTCGGAGAGAGAAAGCGATAAAGGTTACTGCGGATGGGCAGACTGGATGGGCCATTTGGCCTTTATCTGCTGTCATGTTTCTATGTTTGAGTCTCGTGACAGCGAAGGGCTGGTGGACTACCAAAATATATCCACTTATTCCCTATTGCACAAATCGCCACACTTGACCAGCCAAATTTTGTTCAGCTAAATATAGAAAAATTTCAGTTGAAAATATTCCACTGTAAAAATTATCTAAAGATAACTAGTTAACAGTTAGTTAGTGATTTGAAAACTGACCTATTAGGTCTCATCTGCTCAGTATGAAAATTTACTTGCCTTTCTGAAAGAATTTCAGCCAGGTTGGCATACAGCATGTTCTCTAACAATGAGAAAATAAGGACATAGAGATGACAATGCCCACAGCACACACAGACCTTACAGATAGTCAATACAGAGAAAGGAATGGAGAAATTAAAGTGTCCAAATAAAGGCCTTCCCATCCTGAATCCCCACAGACAATGGCCCCCTCCAAGAACAGACCCTCTCACTTGTCCAAAGGCCCCTCCACCTATACCTACTTTTTAATCTCTACTCTAGTGAATTCAGGCAGGAATAATTCCCATTTGTTCCTGCTCTTGCTGGCATTTGATTTTAAAAAAGATACCAAAGCCCCCAGAGGAAGTCTAATGGTACTACTGCTAGGAGTTATGTTCCCGTATAAAATACAGGACCTAAGATATCCTAATCCAGTCCTTGACAAATTTTTTGGGCTCCAGGAGCCAGCCAAGTAAAAATTGAACATGCTGAGAAATTTGGTAAATTCATATCACATCCTTCCAATTGAGAAATCAGATAGTCACGAAGAAAAACTCTGATTCTTACAAATAATCAGTATGACAGAGGTTTCTCACCTGCAGTGAATTCATAGCATCCTGGGCAGCAGTCAGTTTGTTCTTCATCACCTCCTGTTCTGTCCTCAATTTCTCTATTTGTTTATTGAGTCTGTTGGAAAAAATACATACCGGTAAATATCCTCTGAAATGAAAGAGCAACATCTAATGTGTTTTGTAATGTGTGGGGTTTTTTTTTTTGTTTTTTTTACTATGTATGTGCTTTGGAACCCTCTTTGTATAAAGCGGGATATAAATAAAAACCATAAACCATAATGTGAGAAATGAGAAAGAGGAAATTGCAGTCTTTCTGCAGCAGCCCAAAAATCAGACACAGAGATACACAGGAACTACACTCAGACTCACAGATGATACATGTCAAGACACATACACACACTTGCATACAGCAGAAACAAAGATGTATATAAGCTACAATTAAATCAGACATTCATACTGTATAAAGTCAGCCACAAGGGGGAACTACAATCAAATCCACATATCATTCACTGCCAGGAATAGCTCTTGGCCGGTTAAATAGCATTTAGCCAGCTAAGCGCTAATTTAATTTGCTGATCAGTTAAGTGTACTTTTATCTCTGTGCTACTGCCATTTTCATCATCTGGCCCATGCCTCTTGCTTGGACCTGCTTTGGCATATTCATATACTAAGTGGTAGGAGGCAGTGTTCCCATAGTTTTCCAAACTTCACTTCTGGCCTGAATGTATTTAGGTTGAAAATCAGTTTAAAGTGTGCAAGGCTGTCCAGAAATCACCGTGGTCATTTTATAAACTGAGGAGAAAGGCCTCTATGACAAGTGCAACAATCCAAATAGGAGAGTTGTGAGGAAAAGATGTCGATCAACCAGCAGTGGACTAGTCACTTTTCCTCACGACTCTCCAATTTGGGTAATTTTATAAAGTCATTTTCGCATGCAAATGACCTTTTATAAAATAGCGGCTGGTATAAAAGTATGTTCTTTGACATGATGATGCATACTTTGCAGGCAGGTGTGAGCGGGGCGGCATTTGGGCAAAGCTTGAGCAGAGTTCACATTTTGTCCGCTAGATGCGGTCCCGTTTGCACAGATGCCGTTGAATTTCAAATTCATTTAAATGTTTTAGAAATTTGTTTGCAATTATAACAATTTTTGTTGCAGGACCAACATTGATGGGGAAATATCCCTGATGAAGCATGTTCAGTGAAACACGGATCCAAGTTGAGGAATTTGGCGCTGATTCTATAAAGGGCGCCTAAACTTAGGTACCTAACTTTTATGCTGATTTTACTAAACCGGAAGGGCTTCTTACCGTGGCCCAGAAAAGTAAATGCTTCGATGCTCATGGGAACTGAATGAGCATTGGAGTATTTACCTTGCCAGCCCATGATAAGAAGCTCTTCCGCTGTTTAGTAAAAGGAGCCCTTAATTGGCAAAATACCCATAACAGTCTCAATAATTGGTTAAAAAAATTTAACAGGGAGATAGGCGTCTATCACAATGCACTTAGCAGCGTCTAATGCCTATGTGGGCATTTCTGTGGGTGCAGCGTGAATTAGGCACTGCTAAGCGTGATTCTCCAAAAACTTAGGTGCCTGAAATGTAAGCCTTTAAAACCCTCATCTACATTTAAGTTTTTACATAGGCGACAGTAGCTGCAATTCTGTAAATGGCACCTAAGCATGATTGACATGTGGCCAGCGCCATTTATAGAATCAGCCCCTTTATGTACGAGGGGGGTGCTTAAAAGTTCTCAGCCTAACCCCCAACTTCCTAAATTCTGAACGTTAATTTGCCACTGTAGCTAAGAAAAGTGTTCTTATTTCAGTACCGTATTTTTGCTCTATAAGACGCACCCGACCATAAGACGCACCCACCTGTAGAGGAGGAAAACCCAAGGAAAAAAATTTCCACTGCCCTGCCCTGTACCCCCTCTGGTGGTCTAGTGGTAGGCCGGGACATGGTCTTATATAGCAAAAAACCCAGTATCTTTAAAAAAATCTGTTGCCTCCTCCCCCATCGTACCTTTTTAAAACACCCCTGCCCCCACCCACCGCTGCCGCTGTCATACCTTTTTAAAACATCCTGGTGGTCCAGCGTGTATCCCTCCCTCGCTAGATGGCTGTCATCCTATTTCACGGCCAGCGGAGCATAGGTCAGGAAATCGGAGGTCAGTAGTGAGCTTTCCGCCTCCTGCCTGGGCCCGCGCCACTTCTTGAATGGCTGCCATCAGTTCTTGCGGGAACTTTTCAAAACTCCCTCGTATACGGGGACTATTTGTAGTTATGCTAATATCTACACAAGCGAAGAACTGTCAACCTGTATAGCTTGCCCTACTTTTGAGATGTTACATTGAGGGACAGCACGTTTCCTCTTGAATGCTTTGAGATAAGTAACAAGAAAAAAAAATGTTTTTCTCTTGATTTTGAGAGACAATTTGCTTTTTTATTATACTACAGGACTTTGTGCAATGATAGAAAAAGTGGAGGCTCACTTGTGTTTTATACTAAATAGCACTCTCTTGGTTTTCTGAGCACAATTATCAACATTTTAAAAAATATATTTATATAACATACAAAAAAGGTAATTTTTGGTTTGGGAACAATGATCTGAACCATAGGGCTCCTTTTACTAAAGTGCGCTAGCGTTTTTAGTGCACGCACAAGATTAGTGCACGCTATAGCGCATGCTAGCTGAAAAATTACTGCCTGCTTAAAAGGAGATGGTAGTGGCTAGCACATGCGGCATTTTAGCGTGCGCTAAAACCGCTAGCACGCCTTTGTAAAAGGAGCCCATAATGTTCTAGCAGAGTTCACAAATACAAATGTAGAAAACAAAATACACTAGTCCACTAATGTATGTGAATAATTCAGGCACAGACAATTATAAAATAATATCTAAGTGGGTACCTAGATGCCCTCTTAAGTCAGTTAGCCTGTTATAAAATTGCTCGCCACCTGTCCCCTTGAAACCTGCTGTGGGAAGAGAGTCAAAAGGCTTGATTCCAAGGTCAGAACTAAAGTGAGCCATCTGGGCCAGTATTTCTTCTAAGTTGTGAGCAGCTCTTGTAAGCTCTTCTGAGCAGGGACTGTCTACTAAATGTCAAAATGTACAGCACTGTGTACGCTTTTCAGCGCTATATAAGTGATAAATAGTAGTGGAACTATTCTGCCTACATTCCTGTCAGCTGAGATGGTGCTTCAATAATGTATTTTCATCTGCAAGAGGCAAGCAGGTCCCCTGGTAGTCTTGCAAAACCTGCCTACCCCTCATTACGACACTGAAGTGCCACATCTATCAGCAGGAACACAGGTGGAGGACTCCATACAGCACAGAGGGACTGCTAGTCTGGGGCACTGTCTCAGGTGATTATAAGTTTCAAGCATTATTTTTGTTTCCTGTTCATTACAATATTTTTACTTAAACAAAAGTTAGGGAGGTAGACATTACTTTTCATTTAGCCCTTGTAAAATCACACATGCATACACTTTTAGTTGTACTGAAGTGAGGGGGGATTTTAAAATGGCCAGTTTATGTAGATAAATGCTTTTAATAACTGTCTCAAGTCACACAATGAGAACAATTCTATGATAGGGAACCTGGACAGCGTGCAGAAGGAACCTAATCTCTAACGAAAAGAAGGTGCTTATGTTCTTTATAGATTACTAGTGTATCTGGGCTATTAACGTACCTAACATTTAAGCACAAAAAATGACTCAATTTAATACAATCTCTACAAAAGCAACAGCAAATCTTCTTCTGTAGTAATATATTCAAAATGCAATTTTCAACTACCTTATTGGAATCTCAGCAATGTCATGCGGTGTCAGGTCAAAAGCGCGCTGGGACAAAGGCGCGCGCAGACAATTGAGCGCAGTGCGGAGGTGCGCGCTGCAGAAAATTACTGTTTTTAGGGCTCCGACGGGGGGGGGTGTGTGTGTGTGGGGGGAACCCCCCACTTTACTTAATAGAGATCGTGCCGCGTTGTGGGGGGTTTGGGGGGTTGTAACCCCCCACATTTTACTGAAAACTTCACTTTTTCCCTGTTTTTAGGGAAAAAGTTAAGTTTACAGTAAAATGTGGAGGGTTACAACCCCCCAAACCCCCCACAACGCCGGCGCGATCTCTATTAAGTAAACTGGGGGGGCTCCCCAATAAAAACCCCCGTCGGAGCCCCTAAAAACTGTAATTTTCTTCAGCGCGCACCTCCATCTTGCGCTCAGTTGTCGGCGCGCACCTTTGTCTTTCGCGGGGTTGTCTATGAACCATGTCATGCTATGCAGCCCAAGATTTTACTGCCACTAGGGCTTTACACATCAAATCGTCATTGGCTCCTCCCTATGGCCAATTGTTACAGACCCAGGATTGTTTTTTTTAGCCTTGGTGGAAGCTGTTTTGTGACACCAGCGGGTTATATGCCCCCGACACAGCCTTGTAGTTGAAATGCGGCAATGTTGGCCACTATTCCTGGGAGCATTTTGATTAAATACAAGTTCTTTCTTCATATGGTTTGCCTGTTGTCTTCTGATCCACGTTGGATACAGTAGACTAGTTGCCCTGCTGTTTCCTTACCCCTTCAAAGCTACAACTTACATGCATAAATAAGCACATGTGTAAATGCTAATATTCTAAATTTACATGCATAATGTATACAAAAATGTAAGTATCTGGATTTACAAACTTGCCCAAAGTGTGGTCTGATAAAATTATAATCCTTCTTCCCTCTAGAACAGGGTTCTGAACCCAGTCCTCAAGACATACCCAGTCAGGTTTTCAGAATATCCACAGTGAATATGTGTGAGATAGTGATATATGCAGTGCCTCCACTGTATGCAAATCTCTCATGCATATTCATTGTGAGTATCCTGAAAACGTGACTGGCTAGATGTGTCCTGAGAACTCTTGCTCTAGAACTAAATTTGAACACACTAAAGAGAAAAAAAAAGACAATGTGGGAATGAGAGAGGCTTGCCTGTTTCTTACCCAGCTCTCTATTTGTGCTTCTAATCAATTGCTGCAATATGGAGGTAATTTTATATGGATCTGCATAAAGCCAGCATGCATTTATGTATGTAAATATCAATACTCTAATCATGTAGGCATGAAAATGTCTATCATACCAACTAAGTGCTGTTCTGCATACAAATGTGTATGTGCCATAGCACAGAGTTTGAAGGTGGGTATACGATATATAGGGGGGGTAAAGATGATTCTCAGCACGGTGACAACCTTCTAGTGTTCTTTACCACAGGCACCAGATTCTCCTGCTTATTTGTTGCGCTCCACTTTGTTATTTCCAACAGAAAACCTGGGACCCCTGAGGAAGATATTCTAATCGAAACACGGACCGTATTGGGTCCCTGTTTCTCTACAGCAGTGTCTCTCAAACTGTGTGCCAAGGCCCTGAAGAGATTCCAGAATTTTACTTTATTTTTGAAAATTCCATTCATAAGTATACACTGGAATAAATGACATGTAAGTCACATACGCAATAGTCTGTCAATGTTATGAGCGGCTGTGTGTGTAAGAATACAACTGCCCAGACAACCATCATGCTTTGACGTGATTGGTCCTTGAAAACTAATGGAAACTAATTTTATTTTTTATGTAGTAGTTAGCCTAAATGAGCAACAAATCAATCAAGGCTTAGTTACCATTCGGATCTTCTTATCTTTGCAAACTTGGATTTTTAGCTCTGACAGAAATTAAATCGAAAAAAAAAGAATGACTTCAGATGGTGGATGATGAAATGTGTGCTTCCTTGTTGACTATCGAGCTGCGTTTGAGTTAATTTGCATTCAAAAACAAGCACATCCATTGCATTGATTAGCAATTCTATCTACTTTAGTTTCACTGTTATTACAATTACCCATATATAGCTTAAATAACTTTAAATAAATAACTCTCAAATTTAATTTTTTTTTGTTGGTTTTGCAATTTTATAATTTCAATTATAATGTGCCTCGAGAAACATTTGCTCCGTACAGTGTGCTGTATAAACATTTGCTCTGTTTAGTGTGCCAGAGCTAAAAAAAAAAAGTTTGAGACACTGCTCTAGAGCAAAGGTGGATTTTTATCACACAACATTTTATTTGACTAAAAACATAAGAATAGCTTTACTGGGTCAGACCGATGGTCCATCAAGCCCAGTAGCCACGGTGGCCAATCCAGGTCACTAGTACCTGACCAAAACCCAAGGTGTAGCAATATTCCATGCTACCGATCCAGGGCAAGCAGTGGCTTCCCCCGTGTCTTTCTCAATAACAGACTATGGACTTTTCCTCCAGGAACTTGTCCAAACCTTTCTTAAAACCAGCTATGCTATCTGCTCTTACCACACTGAATAAAGTGCTTGCATCCAGTACATCTGTCCTGCAGTTCTTTCTTCCTTTTTTGCTCCTTACAAATGTGTACGTGCCATAGCATAGAGGTTGAAGGCGGATATACATGGGAGGGGGAGGGGGCTCTGGGTAGAGCATACAAGAATACTAAAATTTATGCATGTATCATGGCAATCTAGGTGCATACATTTACAGTAGTTCAATGACTGTTGTAAGTGCTTGCACTACATTCAAAGCTCAATTAAAGGCATTCTACTTCTCTCAAGCATTTTGCTCAGGTTTTTTTTTTTTAATTCTCAAATTCTTTTTAGTTTTTAAGTAGATTATATTATGGCTTCCCCCTTTTGCAAATTTTATTGTAACCTAACCTTATTGTTCTTTCCTTTAAATGTAAAGGAGTTTGTTTTTGTATTGTTTTACCTCCCCAATTTATATTCATTGTAAACCGCTTAGCTTTTAAGCTTGGTTTTATATTTGCAGTATATTAAATAAATTGAATTTGAACACTATGGGGCTCATAATCAAAAGAGAAAAACATCCAAAAACCAGCCTACGTAGGCACTTGGATGAACATTTCTCAAAAACGTCTAAGTGCCGATAATAAAAACGGGTTTTGGACTTCGGAGCCCTGGGAAAGAAGCTGAAGCAGACAGGAGCACAGGTGGTCTTCTCATCAATTCTCCCAGTAAGAGGCAAAGGCAGAGACAGGGAAGAGCGTATCCATAGGACCAACGAGTGGCTTCGCGAATGGTGCTTGGAGATGAACTTTGGATTCCTAGACCACGGAGAGGCGTTACAAGGACTACAGGGACCTGACGGACTACACTTGACCAAGAGAGGGAAGAACGTATTTGGACATCGACTAGCCCGCCTACTTCGGAAGGCTTTAAACTAGGTAAGTTGGGGGAGGGTACATACTCACATTCCAGAGCAGCAAGGATCCACCCTGAGGAAGCAAGTAGCACTCACACTTCTGAGCCTAAGGTAAGTACCCATAATATACACAAAACGTAGGAGCCACACTAACACGGACAGGCATCTCTTCACAGGTTTGGAGAGCTATGTATGCTAACGCACACAGCTTGGGCAACAAAATCCTGGAACTAGAAACTGAGATAATGAATGCTGACCTTGACATGGTAGCGATATCCGAGACCTGGTTCACAGACTCGCATGGGTAGGATATGGTTATACCAGGCTACAATCTACTTCGTCGGGACAGAGAGGGCAAGTTAGGAGGGGGGGGGGGGGGTAGCACTATACACTAAGGAAAACATCAAAACTACCAGAATCACAGCGGTTAGATACACAGGGGAATCCCACTGGGTGAACCTGGCCAGAGGGAATAAAAAATGCCTTTACCTCGGTGTGGTATACAGACCTCCAAGACAACAGGAAGACAAAGACACAGAATTGATTGAAGACATAGAGAACATCACTTTGCGTGGGGACACAGTACTGTTAGGGGACTTCAACATGCCAGATGCAGATTGGAACACACTCTCCGCGACTATGTGTGGTAGCAGAAGAATATTAACCTCCATTAAGGGTGCACGACTCAAACAAATGGTATTAAAGCCCACTAGGGAACAGGCAATAATGGACCTGGTACTCACCAACGGAGACAGTGTCTCGGAGGTATCAATAGGAGACACGCTGGCCTCCAGTGACCATAACATTGTATGGCTCAACCTCAGGAAAGGTTTCTCTAAATCAAACACAGTGACGAGGGTCCTCAACTTTAGAGGCGCAGACTTCAACCACATGAGAGATTTTGTCCATCGGGAGCTGCATAACCAAGCAGAAACTGACAATCTGGAAACTATGTGGTCAACTCTGAAATCCACCCTGAACGAAGCAACAAACCGCTACATAAATATAGTAAGCAAGCGCCAGAGAAACAAAAGACTATAATGGTTCAGCAAGGAAATTTCAGACCTCATTAAAAAGAAAAAAAAAGCATTTATCAACTACAAACATCTTTGGAAGAGGGAGGCAAAAGAAGACTATCTGGTCAGATCTAAAGCTGTCAAAAAGGCAGTCAGAGAGGCTAAGCTCCGAACAGAAGAAGATCTAGCACGGAACATTAAAAAAGGGGATAAATCCTTCTTCAGGTATATTAGCGACAGGAAGAGAAACAAAGATGGGATAGAACGCCTTAGGCAACCAGACGGAAACTACGCAGAATCTGATTCTACCAAGGCAGAACTACTAAACGAATACTTCTGCTCAGTATTCACCTGTGAAGCGCCGGGAGCTGGTCCACAACTACAGACAAGAAACAGCCAAAATGACCTGTTTCAAGATTTCGAGTTTATGCCCAGTAGCGTCTACTACGAACTTTCAAGACTCAAAGTAAACAAAGCCATGGGACCAGACAACCTACACCCCAGGGTGCTCAGAGAGTTGTGTGAAATTCTGGCGGAACCACTATCCGTGCTCTTCAATCTTTCCCTGCGCACGGGAAGAGTCCCCCTGGACTGGAAAACGGCTAACGTAATTCCACTCCACAAAAAGGGCTGCAGAACAGAGTCAGCAAATTACAGACCGGTGAGTCTCACATCCATAGTGTGCAAACTCATGGAAACACTGATCAAACAGAAACTCGACAAAATTCTAGACGAGGAAAATCTACGTGATCCCCACCAACACGGATTTACCAGGGGCAGGTCCTGCCAATCTAATCTAATTGGCTTCTTTGACTGAGTCACTAGACAACTGGATGCCGGGGAGTCCCTGGACGTGATATATTTGGACTTCAGCAAAGCTTTTGATAGCGTCCCACACCGCAGGCTGTTGAACAAACTAAAATCGATGGGTTTGGGGGATACACTTACTACATGGGTTAGGGATTGGCTAAGCGGTAGGCTTCAAAGGGAAATGGTAAACGGTACCCCCTCCAAAACGTCAGCCGTGACGAGTGGAGTGCCACAGGGCTCCGATTCTATTCAATTTATTCATAGGAGATATGACCCAAGGGCTTAGAGGAAAAGTATCACTGTTTGCCGATGACGCCAAACTATGCAACATAGTAGGTAAAAGCAGTGTGCCTGACAGTATGACGCAGGACCTACGACTACTGGAACAGTGGTCATCGACTTGGCAGCTAAGCTTTAATGCTAAAAAATGTAAAGTGATGCACCTAGGTAAAAAAAATCCACACAGAACTTACACACTAAATGGTGAGACCTTGGCCAGGACCACGGTGGAACGTGATTTAGGAGTGATCATTAGTGATGATATGAAGGCTGCCAATCACGTGGAGAAGGCTTCCTCCAAGGCAAGACAAATGATGGGCTGCATCCATAGGGGTTTTGTTAGCAGAAGACCTGAAGTCATAATGCCGCTGTACAGATCCATGGTAAGACTTCATCTGGAGTATTGTGTTCAATTCTGGAGACCACACTACCGGAAGGATGTGTTGCGAATTGAGTCGGTTCAGCGAATGGCTACCAGGATGGTCTTGGGGCTCAGGGATCTCACGTATGAAGAAAGGCTAAAAAAACTGCAGATGTACTCACTGGAGGAACGAAGAGAGAGGGGAGACATGATTGAGACGTTTAAGTATATCACGGGACGTATAGAGGGGGAAGATGATATCTTTTGTCTTACAGGGCCCTCGGCCACCAGAGGTCACTCACTGAAAGTCAGGGGAGGGAAATTTCATGGTGATGCCAGGAAGTACTTCTTCACCGAAAGGGTGGTCGATCATTGGAACGAGCTACCTCAGCAGGTGATTGAGGCCAACAGCGTATCAGATTTTAAGAGAAAATGGGATGTTCACATGGGATCTCTAGGGGAGTAAAAGTCAGGGAGTAGGTCATTGGTATGGGCAGACTTGATGGGCTATGGCCCTTTTCTGCCGTCATTTTCTATGTTTCTATGTTTCTATTTCTAAACGACCTAGGCCTTCATAGTGCCGCTGAACAACCAAAGCTAAATGGGGATTTTAGGGAGGCGTGTCGAGGGCAGGAGTTGGGCGGGACTTGGGCCGGCTTAGACTTAGGCGTACAGCATGTATAACCGAAAGTTTTACAACAGAGCCTAGACGGAACTTGGACTTTGTGACTTAGATCATGTAAAACATGGTATAAGTCACAAAAACCCACCTAAAGTCACCAGATAAGCACTGCAAACACATAAAACAGACCCCCACACACTAACCCAATGATCACCAACCCCCCCACCCCCATAAAAATTTTAATCATAACTTTAAAATTCAGCCTCCAGACCATCATCACCTGGCCGCCTGGCATAGGAAAGCCTAGTCGTTCAGCCCAGAGGCAGTTTAAGTCGTCTTGGGGGTGGGTTAGGGACTCATGGAGAGGAGGACCCATGCCCATAAGCCCCTGTAATCACTGCATTGATACTTAAACATGTGCACTCCCCTATACACCCCCAAAACCCTTTTGTACTGGCATATAAGTGGCTCCTGCAGCCATAAGGGCTATTGGGGTGGTAGATAAGTGGGTCTAGGGGATTCTGGAGGTGGTTTAGGGGGCTCACTGTAACCTATAAGGGAGCTGTAGGGAGGAAAAGACATGGCACCCTTTTTGTGAAGTTCACAGCAGTGCCCTGTAAGGTACCCTACTATTTAGGTGGCATGTCTGGGTGTGCAGACCCCTCCCATGTCCAACAGGGCTTGTTCTAGGCGTTTTGGACTTGGACAGAAAGTTGGACGAAAATGTGGTATAAAGATAGATGATTTAGTGGCATGGACGATCAGATTGGCAGGATGTATAATTAGACGATTTTCGAAACAAAAAAAAAGATGAACGTATCTTTCGAAAATGTGTCTTAAGCTGTTTTTTTACTTTGGACGACTTGCGAGATGGACGTAAACAGACTTAGACGTCCCTTTCAATTATGCCCCTCCACGTACATTATTTGCACCTACTACAATAGTATTCTAGAAAAGAAAATTAGTACCTATCTTTCTATACTGACTAGACTCCAGATAGGCATCCCTTTACCTCAGTGGTGCCCACACTTTTTGGGCTTGTGAGCTACTTTTAAAATTACCAAGTCAAAATGATCTACCAACAATAAAATTCTTTTAAAAACACAAAGCATATTGTACGCAGAGAAAATGTTAATTATCATTTATATTTGGGGGGTTTTCAAAGAGGTCAAGGCATATGACTTTAAAATATGGAATGTCAGCTCAGTAACAACTATACCAAAATAGACAAATATACCCCCTCCCCTTTTACTAAACCACGATAGCGGTTTTTAGCATAGGGAGCTGCGCTGAATGCCCTATGCTGCTCCCGACGCTCATAGGTTCCCTGCGCTAAAAACTGCTATTGCAGTTTTGTAAAAGGGACCCAAGTGGAAAATATAGACAGCAGATATAAATTCGGATACATACACAAAAAAAAATCCAGACACATTTTTATCACTAAATTTAAAATAAAATCATTTTTCCTCCCTTTGTTCTCTGTTGATTTCATGAGTCTCTGGTTGCACTTCCTTCTTCTGACTATAAATCCAATATTTCTCTTTCTTTTTTTCTGCCTCCTGCATGCTTCCTCTCCTTATGACCTCATTCCATTCCCCAACCAACATCTCTCTCTGACCCTCCATGAATCTAACTTTTTCTTCCTCTCTCCCTGCCCCCCTTTCTTTCTTTCTTTCTGTCTGTCTTTCTTTCTCTCTCCCTACTCTCCCCCAGCCACCGCCGCCGTTTTCTCCCTGCTTCCCCGACACCAGGCCAGGCATGTACAAGCACTGGGCCCAAAAGCCTTCCCTCCCAACATCAATTCTGACGTTGGAGAGGAAGTTCCAGGACCGCCAAGCAGCGATTGGCTGGCCCAGAACCTCCTTTCTGATGCCAGAATTGATGTCTGGGGGTGGGGGGTGGGGGGGAGGCTGTGGGCCTGGATTGACTCGCATTGCCTTTGCGATCTACTAGTCGATCATGATTGACTTTTTGGGCACTCCTGCTTTACATAATAACATAAGAATGTGCATACTTGGTTAAACCAATGGTTCATCTAGCCCAGTATCCTGTTTCCACAGTGGCCAATCCAAGTTACAAGTACCTGGCAAAAAATCCAGAGTAGCAACATTCCTTGCTACTGATCCCAGGGCAAGCAGAACTTCCCCCATGCCTGTCTCAATAGCAGACTTTTTCTCCAGAAACTTGACCAAACCTTTTTTAAACCCATCTACATTAACTTCTGTTACCACATCCTCTGGCAATGTGTTCCAGGGCTTAATTTTTTTTTTTTTTTGGAGTGAAACAATATTTCCTTCAAGAAGTATTTCTAGGAAACTTCATTGAGTATCCCCTACTCTTTGTAATTGTTGATAGAATAAAAAATTGATTCACTTGGACCCCTCCACATGTTTACAGATTCAATCCTGTCATCATAGTCTATAGATCTGCAGACACACTTACTGGTGAAGTTCTGTCTGCATACAGCTCTTCTTTGCCTCCATGGTTTCTTTTTCCTTTTTTAGTAACGTTTCATTATGTGCAACTGTTTCACTGATGCTCCTCAGAGAATCCAGTTCTTCCTGTAATGCCTGAGTTGGGATGTAGACAGGTAAATAAAACAGCAAATCCAAGGGTCATTCACAGCACAGCACAGGGCACTTCATACAAGATGTAGTCCCTCTCAGAAACAATGAGGGGAAGGAATCCTGTACGCTTCCAAGAGATATAGTTCAGACGCCAAGTTGGGAAAGATTTTGTAAGATTGATTCATGAGTGCAGCCTTTTTCTCACCTAGTTTTTTGATTGCTGTAGGGGGGCCAATTCTCAGAAACTAACGCTGGCGCTAGAGACCACTAGCACCAGTGTTAAGCTGCGCATAATGATCAGAAAGCTCTCGTTTCAGAAACAACCCGCCCACCAAAATATTTGTGCAAATGATATTCAAATGTATGCCAACGGATGTTGAAGAAGGTCATCAGACATTCTCTCTCATACTCAGAGAAGAGCACAAGAAAGAATGCTGCTCTTAATGCTGGAAGCCTACTGCCAGCTCGGAGCTGGTGGTAGGGTGATTGAAGGAAGGGTTTTCAGTGTTACTCTCATACATTCAAACTTTTATATAGGGGGAAAAGCTATCTATGGATGCTTTGGTGGGGGATGGGGGGGGGCCTTCCAGGATCAGAATCCATGCTGTTTGTGTTTGTTTTGTTTCTGAAGTAACGCTACATTAACCCCACCCCCCTTTTACTAAACCGCGATAGCGGTTATTAGCGCAGGGAGCCACACTGAATGCTCCGCGCCACTCCCAATGCTCATAGAGTTCCTATGAACGTCGGGAATGGCACGGAGCATTCAGTGCAGCTCCCAGCGCTAATAACTGCTATCACGGTTTAGTAAAAGTCCAATAAAAAGGTATTATTTTTTTTAAAATTTCTACATATTACCTTGAAGTAACGCTAAAACCAATGAAAGAAGGTAACAAGTTGAACTTATGTGACGATAGGGAGACTTTCTGTACTAAGGAGGGGCAAAGCTCGAATCTTGTCTGACAAGAAAATATATCTGCTCAGTATGGGCTCCCTGCTCCCCAGTTTGACTGGAAATGCGCACACGAGCTGTGCTTACTGAACAGTTCTTGTGCGCATGCGCCAGGCCCTTTCCTCCCCCTTACACAGCGTGCATATGATTTGCATAACTTAGAACTGTGCATTGGGGAGCTGTTTTTCTGCCCTGTTCTGCAGCTTCTCTTTGGGCTCTGAGCATCGGCTCCTGAGTGTGTTGTGTGTTTTACCTTGTTTTGCTGATACAACCTCTCATTAAGCTCTTTAACTCTTCCAAGATTTCTCTGGAGAGTCTCCAGCTGAGGCGTCTGTGTATCCAAAGCCTTCTGCAACTCTGAATTTTTGCTCTGTAATGAATGCATTGTTCTCTCCAGTGCTGTCACACTTTCCTGAAATCACACAAAACAATAATGCTAGATGACACACACAGGACAAACTAAAAAAAAAATCAATAATTAAATGAGTGAGTTATGTTACAGTTATACCACAATCAAAGCTTAATAATAATAATAATAACAGTTTATATACCGCAATACCGTTAAGTTCTATGCGGTTTACAGAAGATTAGTGGGGTACAAGTTGAGTTAACTTAAGGGATGTGGGAACAATGGGGAGAAAGGGCAAGAGAGGGGAAGGAGGGAAGTGGGTCAACTGTCTAGGTATTTCAGGAATAGGTGAGTTTTGAGATCTCACTACATTAAAAAATCCGACCATATCACTCCATTCTTCAAGAAACTACACTGGCTACCGATCGAGGCCAGAATTATTTTCAAATTTGGTTGCCTTTGCTACAAGACACTGTTTTGCACTGCTCCCACCTACCTCCTGAGACACTTTATCCTACAGGACAACTCCGCCTACTTTACTATTTACATTCCCGACTGCCAAGGGATGCCAATTCAAGATTCCTTGACAGGACATTATCCTTCCAAGCAGGAATCTGGAACAATACCTTAAGTCACCTTCTCCTGAATTCTCTGACATACCACACATTCAGAAAAGCACTAAAAACCCACTTATTTGACAAACTTGTTTAAACTTCCAAGCCCGACTAACTCCACCCCTTACTCGCTTCTACATCCTATTCCTATGTATCTCACTATTCAACTGCTTGTATGTCCCAACTCTAAATGAATGCTGTAATCTCACTGTATTCCCTATTGCCTCTATTATGGTACACCGTCTTGAACTGAAAAGGTATGATGGGATATAAATAAAGCTATTTTTATAACACAATGGACAAAACCTCAATGTATAACATGGTAATATTATGTATTTTATCATTTTAACACAAATTTATTAGAGTCCGCCTTAGAAAGGATGTGGACTGAGGAGTTGAGAAGTCCAAGTCAAAAGGCGCACAATTTTCCAGGCATTTTACAAAGGCCCTAACTCTTTGTAAAATACATGTACGAACAGGCAGGACTGCACGTCTGTGTCTTTCTTTCTGAAAAGATGCCCCATGGATTTTTGCTTAGCGTTTGAAGTGTGTTCAAGTTTAAGAGATTTAAGTTTGCCATGAAATCAAGCAGTCTCTCAACTTTCTGAGGTAACATTAGCGAAACATGATTCGTGTCAAAGCCAGGGTTTATTCCTGTTGTTACTTCACCAAGCTGTGTTTTTGTTATTTGTTGAAGCCTATATTTATGGAGACCATTAAAAAAAAATATTTTTTTATTATACCTATATGCTATGATCACTATTTGCACCAGTGATAAGAGATAATCTTTGTACTGCATTGCGCCTTGTGAACTGGCAGTCTATGAGCATATGAAGTATTTATTAACTGACATAAGGTTTATGCAATAAAATACATGTGATACAGTATTTATGCGGGGTTGCTATTGCAGTGAAATTGCCCTCCAAAGTCTGGCATTCCAGGCAATCACCTACTTTGCATAATGATAGTACCAGCCTTGCCCCTGACTCTACTCTGATATCAAACCCCCTGCCGATCACTCCCTCCTCTGATGGTCCTACAGCAATATCACAATCCCTGTTTACATGTGCAGACTGATAATCTTATTCTACCTGCTTTGCATTCCTAGAGGGACTGAATGATTTGGCATTAATCTCCCCTTCTGTGCAGGTTGTCAGTCTCCCAGTCTTGGCCACAATGGCAAAGAGGCTTGTCCTCTTCTCAGATCCTTCTTGGTCTTTAGCCAAAAGGTTGAGAAGGGATCCAGGGAGAAACAGCTAAACACAAAATGCAAGCTTATCTCCTTCAGGTGCTGCTGACCAAAACTGTATTACTGAGGCAACCAAGGTGGACATTAGAGAATGACACGGGGAAAATATCTGTCCCCGTCACCGCCCCGTCCCCGGCCCACCATCCGCTGCACCGCCCCGTCACCGCCGTTCCCTTCACCGCCCCGTCACCGTCACCGCCATCCCTTTCACCGCCCCGTCACCGCCACTGCCATCCCATTCACCGCCCCGTCACCGTCACCGCTGCATCCATATAAGTCTTAGTACTGTAATATTTAGCTTATTCCTTTCTTATAAATCAAAGTTCCTGCTGCTGAACTAGAGAAAGAGATGTTCAGCTGGCAGGGCTTTGTTTATAAATTTTTATCAACACAACTAATATACTATTTTATCCTAAAGCAAAAAATAAATAAATAAATATAATTTTTTTTTCTACCTTTGTTGTCTGGTTTCTGCTTTCCACATCTTCTCATTCAATTCCTTCCATCCACTGTATGTCTTCTCTCTGCGTCTTCCATTTGCTGTTACTGTGCCTCTCCCTTCAGCCCCCCCAATTGGTCTAGCACCCATCTTCTTCCCTCCGCTCCCCCATAGTCTGGCATCTGTCATAAGAACATAAGAAGCGCCATCTCCGGAACAGACCCTAGGTCCATCAAGTCCGGCGATCCGCACATGCGGAGGCCCCGCCAGGTGTACCCTGGCATAGTTTTGGTCCCCATATCGCTCCAAGCTTCTCGTAAAGAGAAGTGCATCTAGCCTACCCCTACCCATGTCACTTCATGCCACTCATAAGGAGATGTACATCTAACTTACTCTTAAATCCTAGAATGGTGGATTCCGCAATTACCTCTTCTGGGAGAGCATTCCAGGTGTCCACCACTCGTTGTGTGAAGCAGAACTTCCTGATATTTGTCTTGAACTTGTCCCCCCTTAGCTTCAGCCCATGTCCTCTTGTCCGTGCCACATTGGACATTGTAAATAACGTTTTTTTCTGCTCTATCTTGTCGATTCCTTTCAGTATTCTGAATGTCTCGATCATATCCCCTCGTAATCTCCTTTTCTCAAGGGAGAACAACTCCAGCCTCTTAAGTCTTTCCTCGTAATCCAGGTTCTCCATACCTTTCACCAGCTTTGTTGCTCGTCTCTGCACCCTCTCTAGCAGTATGATATCCTTCTTTAGGTATGGAGACCAATGCTGGATACAGTATTCCAAGTGTGGTCTGACCATCGCTCTATAAAGCGGCATTATGACTTTCTCCGATCTACTCGTGATTCCCTTCTTTATCATGCCTAGCATTCTATTCGCGTTCTTCGCTGCCGCCGCACATTGCACCAACAGCTTCAGTGTCCTATCGATTAATACTCCCAGGTAATTTTCCTGTTCAGATTTTCCCAGAGTTGCACCTGACATACTATATTTGTGTTCTTTATTTTTTCTGCCTAAGTGCATCACTTTGCATTTTTCTACATTAAACTTCATCTGCCATTTATCTGCCCAATTCTCCAATCGGCTCAAGTCACTCTGGAGTTCTTCATTGTCCTGCGATTTGATGGCCCGGCATAGCTTTGTGTCATCTGCAAACTTGATGATCTCACTGGATGCTCCATCCTCTAGGTCATTGATGAAGATATTAAATAAGATGGGCCCAAGTACCGAGCCCTGGGGTACACCGCTAGTCACATTTTCCCAGTCCGAGAACTTCCCATTTATGCCCACTCTCTGACTTCTGTTCTCCAGCCATTTGCCTATCCATCTTAGTATATCTCCTTCTATTCCATGGCCCTGCAGTTTCCTGAGGAGTCTTACATGTGGAACTTTGTCGAACGCTTTCTGAAAATCCAAGTATAT